>NC_071262.1:7057801-7160301 GCF_023375685.1 Ictalurus furcatus
TTTCATTTTAAAAAGATAAATTGAGATTTTAATGATCTATCACAATTTTTTTAATCACTTAGGCTATAGATAAATTTTACCATATTATATTATATTATATAATTATAATATCTATATATCAATATATCTATGTCTATTTATCTATCTATCTATCTATATATCAATATATCTATCTGTCTATTTATCTATCTATCTATCTATCTATCTATATATATATATATATATATATATATATATATATATATATATATATATATATATATATATATATATATATATATATATATGTATATATATGTAATGAGACAACAGTGGGGGCAAGGGTCATCGGTGTATGGCCGAACAGAACATCGGCTATCGCAGCAAGCCTAACTCTTTGTAAACATATGATGCCTTTTTTGCAACCATCTGTCTCATATTAGCCCACCTTTTTTCAGGCATGTTGATAAGGAAGCTGTCCCTTTCGCTGCCTCCTTCAGGTTTTCTTTAATTTTTTGCCGTCTCTGTCTGTTTGGCATTGTGCCTTTACTGACTATATAATATACATATCATATAACAAGGTTACTTGCATGTCTGGAAATGTAATGAACTTGAGTAGCTAGTACTTACCAACACATTCCCTCTCAATCAATTTGAAAACTACTGGTGATAAGCATATAAAATGCTTTAAATATTATGAAAAGGTTAGCAGAAGAGCTACTTGTCTCAGCATACCTGTCTGCCTGTTGAAGCGAGACGCATCGCGATTGCATCATGATAAAGAGACTATCTGACGGTAGACTCAAGTCGGACAAATAAATAGGAAAATTCTCAGACTTTCTTATGATTAATTTGCTACCGTTTTGTGCACGCTCTCATGTTCATTTGAATTAAAATGATTTTTACATAATATACTTGTTTATTAATTAATTGAGTGGGGCACTTTTAAATAATTTTGAAAAAGGGCAGAGGCTCGAGCCCCCAGAGCCCCCCCTTCTGCACGTCCCTGTTGAACATAGGTGTTAATAAGCTAGCGTAGAGGAAGTTGGTCTTGATTATGATTGTGTGTGTGTGTGTGTGTGTGTGTGTGTGTGTGTGTGTGTGTGGATACTTTTGATTGAAGGATTTTGGTTGAAGGAGAATAAAGATAGACAAATAATGAGCTTTGTGTCCTTTCTGCAGGTTTGTTCTAATTTGAAGGATAACTAAACAGACAATAATGTTGCTCAAGAAGACAGGAATGTCCCTGGGTGAAATATGCAGAATGCTTCTTTTTCTCTGATTTGTCTGGCACTGTAGTGGAGGGGGAAATGTGAACAGGATGGGAGCTTCCAGTAGCTATGGCAACATGTGCTTGTCCAATCATTAAGCCCATGCAGTGGTTGCTGGGGAGAAATTCTCCCAGAGTTGAGGGACTTGGCAGCATGATAGCATTTATGTGGTAGACACAGAATTCCCTTTGCATGTGCTGTAGTATGAGGTATTGGGCCTCGTCAGTCTTAACAGATCTTTTCCCAGTCTTTATAAGATAGAAATGTGTCAGCTATTTCAATAGCTTCTATGGTGATGAGGGTCATTTCATTTCATCATTACTGAGCAGAGTCATGTTTTATTGACACATCACTCCCTTTCTTAAATACTGTTCAGCCTTTCATATCTGGTCTTTCTAATTGAGTGAAACTTGAGATCTGGAGGTTTTATGCTTGTCTGCTTTCATACGTAATTGGCTGTACAGAGGTAAGCACCACAGACTACAATCAAAAGATGTTATTTCATGACATGGAGGAAATGAAACAGAGCAGTCAGTCACTGATTCAGGTCAGGTCAATTAGTTAATATAGGTTTGATGAGACAAATGATGGACAGATGAGAGATTTTTTGACAGAAATGCACATTTCTGTATTTGAAGGAAAAATGCATTCCAAAATCATCTTACAGCTGTGTAGCATGGTGGCAGGAGCCGCTGATTTGGGGGTACTTTGCTACCTCGTGGCCTGAACACCTTGCAATCATTGAGGGAAATATAAATGTACAATTACCAAAAAAATATTGTAAAAACAATTGTACTTTTTTCATGATCACAATAATTACAGAAGAATGGTTAAAAAAAGGAAAAACAGAAACAAGTAAGTTTATTTATTTTGCTTTATTTGAAAATTATAGTATAAGGACTCTCATAAATCCCATAGGACACAAATTGGAACATCATAGGACACAACATTTGGAACATTTGGACATGAATTTATATATCTCACTTACTTTTAGTGGACCACTCAGGAAATGCTCACAGATGTGGCCCTGACACTTGCGGCTGTGCTGTGTCATTGGAATTAGGGCAGGAACTAACGATTTTCATATATATATATATATATGTGTGTGTGTGTGTGTGTGTGTATATATATATATATATATATATATATACAATATAACTTTAAATAAATAAATGAGTAAAATAAAAATATTTTTATGTGGTCATCTTTGAGCCCCTCTTGAATGTTAGGCCTATAACTGACTGCTGAAAGAATGTAACACTCTGTAGCCTACAACAAAAAAGTGCATTAAAAGTGCATTGACAAGAGTGCAAAAAATGGTTGTATAAGGCTGATTATATTGGGGATATATACCGCTCGCGGTACACCTCGCGGAGTATTATAGTAGATATAGTATAGTTAGATACGTTGTTAATGTTATGATTTGATAGATTTAGTTAGTTTAAACTGTAGATTAGTCAATTTAGTCCCCGCTGGTTTTTCCGCTCCCAGTCCATAGTACTAGTTCATGTTTCTTGTTTTGTGTTTTGACCCTGTTTTCTGTCACCGTGACTTTGATTCCTGGTTTTCCTCCGTTTATACCTGTTTGCCGATCGCCCGACCCTTTGCCTGTCTTGACTACGTTTTTTGGATTACGATTTGGATTTGTCGGCCTGCCCTTAAATAAATACGTCTTTACCTGCTTCCGTACTCTACTACCGTACGTCTCGCGACGTGACAGAATACTCCGGAACAGAAACAAATCAAACACGCCCATGCACGCGCCCCCTCATCTAGGAAGTGACATTCACGTGTCTCTCTCTGGTTGCTAGGCTATTTTGTCACGTCATCAAACACGTCATTGTTCGGTCAAATTTATTCAGCCTTTTCACTTATTCGGCCGAACACCGAAAGTGTTTTTTTTTTGCTATTTTGGCTGAACAGTTTCGGTTGCCGAACATTCGGAGCATCCCTAATAAATAAATAAATAAATAAATAAATAAATGTAATGATATATATGCAGTACTTTTTATGGATGCACAAAAAGCACTGAATTAAACTACAGTCCTAAATTAATAGTAACTTACTGTCTTTAGACATATTCGCACGTTCGCCTCACACCTCCAGGGTCCGGGGTTCAATTCCCGCCGGGGCCATGTGTGTGCGGAGTTTGCATGTTCTCCCCGTGCTGCGGGGGTTTCCACTGGGTACTCCGGTTTCCTCCCCCAGTCCAAAGACATGCATGGTAGGCTGATTGGCGTGTCTAAAGTGTCCGTAGTGTATGAATGGGTGTGTGAATGTGTATGTGATTGTGTCCTGCGATGGACTGGCACCCTGTCCAGGGTGTACCCCACCTTGTGCCTGATGATCCCCGGGATTGGCTCCAGGTTCCCCCGCGACCCTGAAGAAGGAGTAAGCGGTAGAAGATGGATGGATGGATGGATGGTGTTTACTTTTGATCATAATGTTTTAATTAGACATTACAGATCTTACTTGCGCTCCCACTGTGTTTCAGCGCATCTACACTGCACGTAAGGAGTAATGCGGCCTCGTTACTAACAGATCACTTCCGTTATAATAAAGAACGGAAGTTACATTGATACAGCATATAATGACAATAAACTTAAATTAAATGAAACCTTTTAAGCAACTCGCGACAGCATCACTGTTGTGCTTGTGCTTTACAAACTTCGCTTTTTAGTTAGATCTTTCCCGTGCCATTTAATATAAAATGCACCCCTGCCTTAGAGGACTTGGTGGTCAAACACTTTTTTTCCTCAGTCATGTGACGATTTGGCTGATACTGGTTGGTTGGGATGGGTTTGACAAGCATTTAATAGGACTTTTATTAGTTAGTGAAAAGAAGTCAAAATGGATCAAAACATCCCTCTATAACAAATTCGCTATTTCCAAAAATATATATTAAAATAAATAAAATCAAGAGGATGTTGTGCAAATGTAAATATAGTGATGACCAACCTTGTTAGCAGTCCAGAAATAACTAATGGCAGCAATAGCAAAAGTCAGCCTGGTTCAGTGGAATTTTGATGGGTGATATGTTCCTATCATTACTGTATGATACTGTAATGACCATGAGTAGGTCAGCAAAAACATAATTAACTAAAGAAAAACTTCTATAGAGTATACCATATATTACTATATGCTGTGACCAAGGGACTTGACTTACAGACCTGCCAACCTTTACTGTTTAACTTAGGAACTCCATATAACATCGGAGTACACTGCTATGGGCTATTATTTAAAAAATGCACACACAAAAAATTATCCAATGTAAATGCCAGATGAGCCAATCAACATGCAAATCTGGAATGATTGCAGTTGCATGGGTGTTTCTAACACTCTCAAATATTAACTGACCCCTGGAATTTGGCACCAATAAACATGCCAAGGTTAAAGTCTCAGAGATCACATTTTTTCCCATTTTGATGTTTGATGTGAACTATAACTGAAGCTCCTGTTTCTGCATGATTTTATGCATTGTGCTTCTGCCACATAATTGGCTGACTGGGTAACTGCATAAATGAGCAGGCGTATAGATGTTCTTATTAAAGTGGACAATGAGTGTATGTTTGACATAAAGTAGTTAACATTTGACAAGTATGCAGTTAACTGATGTAGAGATGCCAAAAATATTTATATGCACGCTTCACTTTCTACCTTAGACAAGTGATACTGCTAATAAATTGTATTATCATTCTCAACAATCAATCAGTATGATTATGCAAACAGTGTTACATGCCATAATTTCTCTTGGCCAGACCTTTCCCCTATGCTAAGGCGCAACAGGTACATGTGAAACAGGACTTTCATGGAATCACTTACTTTCACAACATCCATAGCTTGGCACTGTATTCTTACAGTTAAAGCACCATCAAAGCTATAGTATTAATCCCAATGGTTTCTATTCCATGAACGTGCAGCTGACTTGGGATGACAAACACATATGTTAAATATTAAACAGGACAGCTTAGTAATACTACAATTTATTGATCAAAATCAAAATCTCTGCTTTAGAAGAAAAAATTCCTTTTTTCCAAGTGTCCATGGCACCAACAAAATGTCAGTGGCTGTGTTTGAAATTGCGTATTGTGACAGTACCTACTGCATTCGATTCAGTACCTACTGCTTGGCTGCTGATACAGTACGTACTGATCAGTATACATATGTAGCATGAATTCAATCTGTACTTACTACATCTGCCATGTTGGCATTGACATGTGAGCTGCAACTTAAAAAGAGCCCACACGATGCCTTCTGCCATTTTTTATTCTGACAGGTGTTCCGTGCCAGTCCCGTTGCCTTATGGGATAGTGTAGTGTCCATTGGCTCCTTACTGCTGAATACTGGCGGAAGCAGTAGGTCATCTGGGTAATTCACGCCTACTGTTTTATGAATACTGAGAATTTGGGCATACTACTCCTTTGGCGTACTGCTTTTCGCCTACTGTATAGTAGGGTATTCAGAGACCGAAATAGGGTAATTTCATTTTTTTTTAATAATTCAATTTAAGTCTTACTCTCCCAAAATTTAAGCACTGCACACCAATGACTCACTTCAATTAAAGGACAGATATGTACCAAAATAGTTCATGGTTGAAAAATGTTTATTAATTTTATTTATTTTATTAAATAAACTTAAATATACGCACTGTTTCTACATGCTAACTGTATTTTACTGTTGCCTTTTTGGAACAGAATTTTTTAATGATGAAGTTATTTGGTTTGTGATGTTCCAAATACTTGGTTATGTTATGTTGGGAGTTCCGGCAGGAATGTTGTTTTATACATGATTTCTCTAAATAGGAAATTTATATTGAGTAACAGATATTTCAGAAACAATATGGCCAAATATTTTGTTTATTTTTTCCCTGCCTGTGAAAATAGTTCCCAAAGAGACCACAGTTGGATAGAGCATTGCGTGTGGCCATGCAACATACAGACTGACAGTCAGGCCGTAATAAGTGTAGTAATGGTTTGAATGTAATTAAGTATTGCTAGAATTTAAATTTTATATAGCAAATGGAGTGATACAAACAGGAAAATGTCCCAGTGCTGTTATACTAAATATCAGTACTCTTAGAACATTGGTTGACCAGTCAAATTAGTGGACCAGAACTAACTCTTGTATAAGAAGCTATTTAGAACTTTATAAATGAGGGTCGGGTGGATGGATGGACGGACGGACGGACAGACGGAGGGATGGAGGGACGGACGGACGGACGGATAGATCTAAAGAGAGGTGGATCTAAAGGAAATTTAATAGCATGTGTTGGCTGCTGATAAATACATTTTCAACTATACCCGCTACCATTCCTTAATCAGTTTTATTTTAGGGACCCCAGTGCTGGAGTTTAGTGAGAGAGAGGGCAGGCCACATAGGCCATTGCATAATTTATGCACCCAGACAATAGAAATTGGTGGATGTGGCAGCAGTAGTTAAAGCCACTTGTTTTTTAATTAATTATTTCAATGCTTGCTAAAAATAATGTGAAATAATACGATTATAGGACATACGGTAGGGGAAATATATTGTATATATTTAGCACTGGATGTAACATAGAGGGCAGGATATCCATTTTAATCTTAACAAACAACATATATAAACTTCACAGCCCGTGTTCACTATTCTTATCATTGTTTATATCCTGATATGTAACTACTAAAGCATGTAGCCACAAATGATGCAGCTGCAGAATACATTTGCAGGGCATCTGAAATTAATGTTCATCTTACTAAGTGTCACGATACGGAAGTCTGTGATGGATGCAGGTGCAGAATTTTAAACGTTTTAATAAATAAACCAACAAAAGACACTAAGACTAAGGCAAAACACTGTGGCAAAGACAAAACATGGCAGCAGAGACAGTGGTATTGTAATACAAACGTGACACAAAGAAAGCAGTGAAAACTGTGGCTATATACATGAGTGCTCGTTAACCAGAAAGTGATTCAGGTACAGGTGGCCATGTGACTAATGAGTACGGTGCAGTGGCTGCTGTGAACTGATGATCCCCCCCACCCCCAAGGGCAGTTCTCCCGGAGCGCCTAAATATACTCCCTCCCTCTGGCAGTCCTGGCCCCCTGGGCAAAATGTCCCCAGCTGAACAAGGAGACTGAGCGGTGTCCTCAGCGGAGCAAGAAAGCAAAGCGACGTCCTCAGCGGAACAGGTAAGCAGAGCGACGTCCTCAGCGGAACAGGTAAGCAGAGCAACGTCCTCAGCGGAACAGGAAAGCAGAGCGACGTCGTCAGCGGAACAGGAAATTAGAGCGAAATCCTCAGCAGAACAGGAAAGCAGAGCGACGTCCTCAGCTGGGCAGGAAGGCAGAACTTGGTTGTCTGTGTCAGCAGACTCGGGCATGATATCCCCGGCCTGGCTTGAATGCAGAATGATGGCTACTGCACAGCCAGCAGGAGGAACAAGGCTCAAGGCAGAGCCTGAGGGGGAAGCAATTATGTAATTACCCCATTATGCTAGAAGGGAGAGTGCCGCTCTCCGCATGGTCCGCGGGGCGAGGGAAGTTCTCTGCGAGGGCAGAGGGAAGCTCTAAGATTTCCGCGAGGCCAGAGGGAGGATCGATGCTCTCCGTGAAGCACGGGGGGGAACGATGCCATCCGTGGAACAGGAAGGGGGAGCAACATACGGCGTGAAGCAAGGAAAAGGAGTGACGTCTTCTGCTGAAAATGGAGGCAGAGTGACGTCCTCAGCAAAGCAGGAAGGCAGAGTGACGACCTCAGCCGAGCAAGAAGGCGGAGCAGGGTCCTCAGCTGAGCAGGAAGGCGGAGCGACGTCCTCAGCGGAGCAGGAAAGCGGAGCGACGTCCTTAGCGGAGCAGGAAAGCGGAGCAACGTCCTCAGCGGAGCAGGTAAGCGGAGCGACGTCCTCAGAGGAGCAGGAAAGCGGAGCAACGTCCTCAGCGGAGCAGGTAAGTGCCGCGACGTCCTCAGCGGAGCAGGAAAGCGTAGCGACGTCCTCAGAGGAGCAGGAAAGCGGAGCGACGTCCTCAGCGGAGCAAGAAAGCAGAGCGACGTCCTCAGCGGAGCAGGAAAGCAGAGCGACGTCCTCAGCGGAGCAGGAAAGCGGAGTGAGGTCCTCAGCGGAGCAGGAAAGCACAGCGACGTCCTCAGCGGAGCAGGAGAGTGGAGCGACGTTCTCAGCGGAGCTGAACGGCCATGCAAGGTCCTCAGCGAAGCAGGAAAGCACAGCGGTGTTCTTAGCGGGGCAGGAAAACAGAGCGGAGCACTCGGGCATGCCAGTCAGCAAATAAGGGTGAGTGAGCGGCGTCCTCAGCTGACCAGAAATGCTGAGCAGCGTCCTCAGACGAGCAAGGAGGCGGAC
The DNA here is from genome assembly GCF_023375685.1 of Ictalurus furcatus. NCBI lineage: Eukaryota > Metazoa > Chordata > Actinopteri > Siluriformes > Ictaluridae > Ictalurus > Ictalurus furcatus. The sequence continues at coordinate 7,066,388 of NC_071262.1, forward strand.
TTACGTTCTCCGCCAACTCCGCATGCTGGACGAAATCCACAATGGGGGAGGGAGGGTGGGAGATGGTTCCAGCCTGGTTGGAGGGCTCCCCCCTCGGCTTCTCCCTCTCGTACAGGGATCTTTGGACCATGAAAAATTCCACTGCATCCATGTATAGGTGTCACGTTCTGTCACGATACAGAAGTTTGAGGTGCAGAATTTTAAACGTTTTAATAAATAAACCAACAAAATGCAAAAGACACTAAGACAAACACTGTGGCAAAGACAAAACATGGCAACAGAGACAAAGGTACTGTAAGACAAATGTGACACAAAGAAAGCAGTGAAAACTGTGGCTATGTACACGAGTGCTCATTAACAAGAAAGTGATTCAGGTGCAGGTTGTCATGTGACTGATGAGTACGGTGAAGTGGCTGCTGGTAACTGAAGTCCAGAGTTCCTTCTCTGATACATGACACTAAGGCATTAGCTTGCATCTGGGACTGCCTTCTAAATGCGCATTAGAAGTGAACTGAAGAGCCGACAAAAACTGAGCACTAAAGAGTAAATGCAAGTTCAGTAACAAAGATAAAGTGTTCAAAAATAAAGTAATTTTTAATTAAAGACAGAACAAGTAAATGGTGTGGAGGGCATTAATATGGCTTCTTTGCAATTTCATTACTTTCTTTATTGGAAAATAAAGTGGCTTACTTCATATAAAAGTGTGCAATTAAACTACTCACCGTGCACTTTAATACGAAAAACTGTACACATTCATGCAGTTATCTAATCAGTCAATCATGTGGCAGCTGCACAATGCAAAAAATCATGCAGATAAAGGTCAGGAGCTTCAGGTAATATTCACATCAAACATCAGAATGAAGAAAAAGTGTGATCTTTTGGATTTTGATTGTGAGTGTTGGTACCAGAAGGGCTGGTTTAAGTATTTCAGAAACTGCTGATTTCCGGTTTCCTCCCCAAGTCCAAAGACATGCGGTGTAGGCTGATTGGCATCTCAAAATTGTCCGTAGTGTGTGAATGAGTGTGTGTACGATTGTGCCCTGCAATGGGTTGGCAGCCCGTCCAGGGTATCCCCTGCCTTGTGCGCCGATTGCCCTGGGATATGCGCCAGGCTCCCTGTGACCCTGTTTAAGATAAATGGTACAGAAAATGGATGGATGGATGGGTGTTAATTTCCCTATGTATGGAGACTTTTGGGACACCCTGTAAATTTCACACAGAATGGTGCAAAAAACAATAAACATTGAGAGAGCACCAGTTATGTGGTTGGGTACGTCTTGTTGATAGGAGAGGTCAGAGGGAAATGCTGAGATTGGTTCAAGTTGCCTGGTAGGATATAATCACTCTTTACAACCTTGGTGAGTTGAAAAGCATCTCAGAATGCACAAAACATCAACCCTTGAAGTGGATGAGCTACAACAGCAGAAGACCACACTGGGTTTCACTCCTGTCTGCCAAGAACAGGAATCTGAGGCTATCATGGGCACAGGCTCACGGAAAAAAAATCACCTGGCCTTTTTCCAGTCTTCAACTATGCAGTTTCAGTGAGTCTGTGACCACGATAGCCTCAGATTCATGTTCTTGGAACCTGGTCTTCTGCTGTTGTAGCCCACCCACCTCAAATTTAGCTTGTTGTGTGTTCTGAGATGTTTTTCTGCTCACTATAGAGTGCTTATTTGAGTTACTATAGACTTCCTGTCAGCACAAACCAGTCTCCTCTGATCTCTCTCATCAACAAGGTGTTTCACTCTGAAGACCATCTGCTCATGGGATGTTTTTTGTTTTTCATGTAATGTAAGCTCTAGAGTCTATGCTGTGTGAAACCCCAGGAGATCAGCAGTTTCTGAAAAACTCAAACCAGCCCATCTGGTACCAGCAATCATTCCATGGTTAAAGTCACAGAGATCACAATTTTTCTCCATTCTGATGTTTGATGTGAACTGAAACTGTTCGAGATGAGGGTGAATAGTTTTGGGCGAATTCTGATTTTTCCGCTTTGCGTTTTGAATGTCTTGTGCACCAGAGTGTTTCAAGCTTATATGCCAATAAACCATTTGAAGTGCTTTGATGTTGTTTTGTGGTTTGTTAAATGTGGCTTACATGGAATCTGTCACACATACAGTCTCACATCCACAGCTGTGGACTTTCCTGCTGTCACGAGTTCCCCTTTAAGCAGCGCGCTGTGGAGCATGTTAGCGCGCGTGCATGAGCAGATGCGCGAGCACCTGCTTTTCCCTTGTGGACAATCGTGACATTTCGACACGTGCATTTGTTTATGTTTCTGTCATGTCTCCTTCCCATTCTGTCATTGGTTGTAGTTTCACGTGTGTCTGAATAGCCCTCAGCCGTCAGCCATTACAACGCTGATTATCTCCGCATATATACCGTGCGCCTCCCAGCACACAACGCGGAATATTGAATGAGTTATAGTAGATTAGTTTAGAGTCCTTACGATAGATAACCACAGTCAGTCCATAGTTTCATGTTTCATGTTTCATAGTCCTAGTTCATGTCCTGGTTCATGTTTAGGTTCGTTTGTTAAGTTCATGCTGGTTTCTCCGCTGCCAGTCCCTCGCTGTTGTTTATGTTTCACGTTTGGTATATCGACCCTGTATCCCGTGACCACGACTTTGATTCCTGCCTTGCCTCGTTTATGCCTATTTGCCGATCGTCTGAACTTTGCATGTTACTGGATTACGTTTTTGGATCACGTACTGGATTTACCTGCCTGTGTGTCTCTCAATAAAACTGTTCACACTGCGCTTGCATCCTACCTTATCTCCGTTACGTCACGATACGTGACACCTGCCAAAGACCATAGAGAGCTTGGTGAGTCTTTCTATAGTTTAGAGCCATTGTACAGCTGTTAAAGTGGATTCTCTGAATATGGCTGAAATAGTCTGTATTCACTTGATTGAGTAAACTCGTTTCCCTCACATTAATTGATTAATGGCGTCTCCCAGAACTTGTATATTTAAGTTAACTTAACTTGCATGTAGACTGTACTTAAATTGTTAAGTTCACTTAACTTTGAGTTCATATGGTGTACTGTACTTTATAGTTTATTGACCAGGAATAAACCTCTGGTCATGGCAGTGAGAGCCTCATGCTAGCCACTAGTCCACCAGGGTGTTTGTTTCAAGTGTACTTAAATACAGGGAAAAGTAACACTTTTTAATCAAATGTAAATTTATTTACAAAACATCCTTTACATGATTGTCATTTATTTGTACACATACACAGAGTCGTCTCTCCTACTCCTCATAAACTCTTGATACACCGGTACCAGTAACAGTGCATTAGTTGTTGCCAGGTGGAACTCCTTGCATGGCCAATGACATCAAAGAAAGACAAGAGTGAGCTATTTTAATAAATCATGATTTTGAGTTCAACACTTGAAATCTTAAGTGTATGTATTTTGTAGATAATTAAGTTAAACAAACTTAGATTTTGTATTTATGGGTCCAAAACACAACATTTTAAGTAATATTTAGTTATGATTACTTGATTTTTTAAGTAAAGACAACATTAGAGTTTACAATATATAGTCCACCCATTCCCCCCATCCTGTGAAGCATCAGGAACAAATTTGATTATGTATCATGCCTTTATTGGCCTAATGGCCCATTAAATTAGTGACATGTTTTGCAGAAGGCAACAATGGATGGTTCTTGGTGTTAGAATAATGGCCAGTAAGTAGTGTGTTTGTAAGTGTCTGTGTGTGTGGGAAAGGAGTTATATTATGCCATGGGAATACTGCTGATAAAATTCTGTTTTAAATGAGCAGGTGCAGTAACCGTGGGAATAACAGGGATTAACACCGTATGGTAATCTCGGATTACAAGAAACTTTGAAAGGTTGAGTTGAAAATAATGATTCTTTAGCCAAGCTTGAGATGTCTGTAAGGCAAGTGAAGGACAGGTAGAGTTAATTATTTTCAGGATATCATTATCAAGAGAAGCCACAAGTGGGCCTGACTATAACCAATAAGATGGTGTATATGGTGAAGAGGAGTTACCTTTAAGGTATTACAAGGAGTAGAATTATTTAAGGAATGCATGTAGTGTATGCCTATAATCATCTTTTGTTTGTTTTCTAAAGAGTATTCACAACAGTCAACGGGGAAGTCTCAGTGGATTGGGTGCTTGTGAACATCTATCATGAAAATCTCTAAGGTGAAAAAAACAGAAAAAAGGCAAGGTTATTTGATAGAAATATTGGCACCCTGTCCAGGGTGTACCCCGCCTTGTGCCCAATGCTCCCTGGGATAGGTTCCAGGTTCCCCGTGACCCTGAAAAGGATAAGCAGTATAGAAGATGGATGGATGGATTTGATAGAAATGTGCAGTGCTCGAAGTGGAAAGAAATAAATGTACATATAAAATGTACTGCAGATATGAATTTTAGCATGCATGAGCAATGTTTCTAGTATTATTAGCAGCCCTAATGCCTTGTACCAACAGGCTTGTCTTCATATGTTTCTACTTCTATAAATCTATATACCTTTGGTTAACCTTTGTTACGTCGCGGCGAACTCGCGGTTGCAGTGCTCAGAATGCAGTGCCGCTGACAAACATGGCGGACGAGAACTACACTTCCTAGCCATGCCCGCGCTCGAGTTCGCCGGAGTACTGAGTGCGAACACCTGTGACTCACCCTAAGTTATAAAAGGCCTTGTTAACGTCAGCGTGGCGCGAAGTGAACGCTCAGTTATCGCAACTCAGCCATTTGACCAAGCCTTTATCTTCATTCTGGAATTTCCTGGTTTTCGGATATCTCTGCCTGTTTATCGTTTACGATTCCCTGCCTTGCCCTGTTTGGATTGTTCACCTGATTGCCTGACTTCCGTCTGTCTTCTGTGTTTACTCATCCGACGATTCTACGCACGGTACCCTGCCCATCTGCGCTTGTCTCCAACAGGTATCATTACAGATTACTTCATATTCCTGCCACTAGTTCCCGCAGCCCTTGAACAGCTAAGGTCCGGTCCACGACCATCTTCACGAAGCTGGACCTATGTAGTGCATACAACCTGATCTGTATCAGGGAGGGGGACGAATGGGAGATGGCCTTTAGTACCACCTCCGGGCACTACGAGTACTTAGTCATGCCGTATGGGCTCGTTAACGCCCCCTCAGTGTTCCAGAACTTAATCAACGACGTCATTGCCTATATTGACGATATCCTAGTATATTCGACATCCCTGGAAGAGCACATCAGTCATGTCCGGCAAGTATTGCGCCGCCTGCTGCAATATCAGCTTTAAGTAAAAGCCGAGAAGTGTGAGTTCCACCAACACACAATCTCATTCCTAGGTTATGTTATTAGTCCGAAGCGAGTCACCATGGACCAACACAAGGTTCAAGCGGTGCTGGAGTGGCCCACTCCCCAACTCAAGGAGTTGCAATGTTTCCTTGGGTTCACGAACTTTTATCGGCGATTCATCCAAGACTTTAGCAAAATAGCACAACCCCGACATCCCTCCTGCGTGGTAAGCCCCGACGGCTCCTTTGGACCCCAAACACCCAGGCGGCTCTGGATAAGCTTAAGCGGGCCTTCACCACGGCCCCCATCCTCAGACACCCGGATCCCTCCAGACCATTCGTCATGAAGGTTGATGCTTCGGAGGCGGGATTGGGGGCCATTCTGTCCCAGAGATTCGGAGACAAGCCCAAGTTGCATCCCGTAGCGTTCTTCTCTCGAAAGTTGTCACGGAAAATTGGTACCTCTCCCCACACCTGTACGCCCATCTTCCCACCTGGCACTAGACTACATAACGGACCTGCCGGAGTCAAAAGGTAACACTGTGATACTGGTGGTCGTCAATCGGTTTTCGAAATCTCTGCGCCTAATCCCACTACCGGCCATCCCATCTGCCTTTGCCACAGCCAAACTACTTTTCCAACACGTATTCAGATACTTCGGCATCCCGAAGGAGATTGTGAGTGACAGAGGTCACGTCTCGCGTCTAGGCCAGTTTCATGGAGAAGATAGGGATCACCGTTAATCTCACTTCTGGTTACCATCCCCAGGTCAACGGACAGGCAGAATGGGCAGGCAACGGACAGGCAGAAATGATTCCTCCGAACTTTTTGCGCCACCAATCCGGAGGACTGGGGCCACTTCCTCCCGTGGGCGGAATACGCACAAAACTCTCTACGACATTCCGCCACCCAGCTCACTCCCTTTCAGTGTGTCTTGGGCTATCAGCCGCCATTGTTTCCCTGGAACGCCTCCCCCACTGACTCACCAGCGGTAGATGAGTGGTTCCACCGGAGTGAACAGGTCTGGGAACGCGCCCATCAACAGTTGGTGCAGGCCTCCCGCACCGCAAGCAGAAGGCGGATCGGCACCGGAGGAATCACCTCAGCTATCAACCCGGGGACAGGGTGTGGCTTTCTACAAGAGATCTAAAGTCGCCACTCCTGGGCAGAAAACTTAAACCCAAGTATATCGGCCCCTTCCGGATTCTGAAGCAGATTAATGAAGTCACGCACCGCCTGGACCTGCCCAAGCACAGCCGCATCGCCCCGTCATTCCATGTCTCTCTCCTCAAGCCAGTAATACCGGGTCCCTTGGCCACGGCGGTGCCGGATGACTCCCCACCGGAACTGCTGGAGATTGAAGGCCGCCCAGCCTACCGCGTCCACAACATCCTGGACTCCAGACGTAGGAGAGAAGAGTCGAATATCTGGTGGACTGGGAGGGATATGGCCCAGAGGAGCAGTGCTGGATCCCATCCCAGGACATTCTGGACGCAAACTTGCGCAGAGAATTCCATGCTGCTCACCCAGATAGACCGGGACCCCGGAGGAGAGGGAGGCCTCGGAGGGATTTGGCTCCCGGAGTGAGCCCTTTGGGGGGGGGCTCTGTTACGTTGTGTTAACTCGCAGCTGCAGTGCTCAGAATGCAGTGCCGCCTACAAACATGGCAGACGAGAACTACACTTCCCAGCCATGCCCGTGCTCAAGTTTGCCGGAGTACTGAGTGCGAACATCTGTGACTCACCCTAAGTTATAAAAGGCCTTGTTAACATCAGCGTGGCGCGAAGTAAACGCTCAGTTATCGCAGCTCAGCCGTTTGACCAAGCCTTTATCTTCATTCTGGAATTTCCTGGTTTTCGGATATCTCTGCCTGTGTTTATGAATCCGACGATTCTACGCACGCTATCCTGCCCGTCCGCGCTTGTCTCCAACAGGTATCGTTACAACCTTATATATACTTTTTTGAATAAAGATTGCCTTTTTGCATATACTTGATATCTAGAGTTTATTTCATCATGATATAAGTCCTGTTGGCAAATTAAATTTGGGTTACATATGGTAATAGGATAATAGTTTGCATACGCAAAAATGCAGGTCCCAAGCTGCTTGTCAACATTGGATTTTAGCACAGCATTGTTGGATCATTGAAATAAAAGCCAACAAAAAGTGAAGAAAGCTTAATTTGTGCCAAAAGTGATAACCCTCCAATATAAAACCAGTTATATTTGGTATCTGGTCAGCAGTACTGGATAATTCTCAGTTTTAAATATCAGGCTTAGCCTAGAATAAGTTTAAAGTAATTTGAAGACATTGATGCAACCAACTTTTTTGGAATTTGGTTGAATTGACGGAATGACCCACATTCATTCTCACACCACACTCATTCTCATCTCAGCGGTTTAGCATAGCCAGTCCACCAACATGCATGTTTTTGGACAGTGGGAACAAACCGGTGAACCTGTAGGAGTACATTCAAAACTCCATACAGGCAGTAACCCGAGCTCAGGATCTAACCAGGGACTGTGGAGGTGTGAGGTGTTGCTGAAGTAGAAATTTGTAGAAATATGTATCTGCTTTTCACTACCGAATCTTCCTGACTCTTATTCTTATTCTTTGATGTTTTTCTTCTTTTTTTCAGTCATCTAACTATAATAAATTTGACTATTCACGTGAATGTTTTTTGCTCTGTGGTCCCAGCCCTGTTCACACCGGGACGATTTTGGCAAACGGTCTGTTTAACAGCACATTGGCTGTCAATGGTGTAAAACAGGTTCAAAATTACCCACTAAATACTATATAAGAGTATTTATTATGTTGTGGCTATTTTTGACAACACTGAAATGCAAGCATATATTCTAAATGATACATTTAATTCTTTCTGCTGATTGACAGTCTATTGTATTTATTTTGCACTTGGCATATACATGCATATAAGTATTCTTGACCTCTTATTCAAATAGCTAAGTTCCCCATTATTAAGTCATTATAATATAATATTGACCACAAAAAAGACTATTCATAGTCAACACTTCATCAATTTGCATTTTGGGCACAACAATAATTGCCTTATACCCACAACCTTCCAAAAACAAAATTAGATTTAAAAAATAACATAACCTGGGTCTTCCCGTAAGTATGTGAATTCTTAAAGACGTAAATACTGGCTCTCTTTTTCTTTTCAGTGATAAGTGGGTGTCAGAAACAGAAAGTTGTGCAGCACCACCTTGTGTACCAGGGTGTTTATGTTTTTCAGTAAGTGCCATCTACTGTCAGGAGTGAATTTGCACTCTTATTCAGCACATTGCCTGCGTTTAACGTGTGGATGTGAACACAAAAAAGCGCGTCGAAAAACTGACCATTTAACGCACTGCAAAAAACATCCCAGTGTGAACAGGCCTTAATGGTGTCATTTGCATGTGGAAACAAAGAAATCATCAATGCAAGAGAGTATTGGCTCTATTCAATTATACATTTCAGTAGACCTTTATAGTAATCCAATATTCACTACTTAACCTTTTTTTTTTTTTTTTTTTTTTTTTTTTTACAGATTCTACTTAATTTTAATGTAACTGGAGAAATTTGTTGGCAGATGAGTTGGGGCCAGAGAAAACCCACTATTTGATAGTCCTGTATGTAGATGTTACTTCTTTTTGCAAGCCATGAAATAATTTTGAGACGCTGCAGCGAATTAGACATTAAACATCCAAAATTTGAAACATACTGTATAGTACTTTAATAAAGAAGACAGAATTAAGAAGATACAAACTATTCAGTTATTCAGAATATTAAAATCCATATCCATAATTTTTGGTTTAAATGCCTCAGTGCAGCTGACTACTACCTGCTTTAGTGTGGTTTTTTGCCTACTCTTTTTCCATCTTTTTATTGAATGTTTTTATTCATTTCTTGCTTGTAATTTAGGCATAAACTCTGTAGAACTCAGTTGAATTCATACCGTCACTTTCTTTTTGCTGTGAAATTAACTTAACTAATCAAAACATAGAATTGCTGGTGCTGCATATTGGTGAATATCGGAGCACTTAAAGCACTGGAAATAGTAAAAGGGGGCCTGGCCTGTAGTTCTTTATTTGTGATGGGCTCAGCGTTGTCATCCTAAACAGTGGAGTTACCTGAATGAGGTAGGGATGATGGCCTGCTAGAGATGTGAGGGGATGAATCCAGGACAGTGTCTCAATAAAATCTTCAGAAGTGTCTTCAGAAAATCTTCCTTCTTCAGGTTTTGATATGCAAAAGCTTCAGCAGTCAGAGATGTGTGTGGTGGAGGAGAGTTAAATGACTCATTGGGATTGTTTGGTATCCATAGACCTCAGAGAGGATGGACCTTGTCTGCTCCTGAGTGGCGCAACAGAAAAACATTTACTCTAACGTCAGCCATCTGTGGCCGGAAGTTCAATAGAGCAAACTGGCTGTGGTCTCTGGGAGGAAGGGATGGCATTCTCTCTCCCATATTAAATCACTGTGTCACTAGCCAATCGTGGGGTGTCTGTGAGCTTATGCATGCAGAAGGGGGTGGCTAGCTCTTTTCTCAGAGTGTGTTACACTGCCCTGTGATGCCACACAAGCAGCAGTATGAGAAGATGGTGGTTGGCTGGCTTTTATATGTCTTGGAGGAATTGTGTGATACACTTCACCTTCCCAGATAAACAGAATAAAAGACAGGACTAGGAGGGTCCTGTGTGACATTGAGAGAGAGAGAGGAAATGGCCTATCAAGGCAAGTGATTAATGTAGGGTAAAGGGTATCTGTGGCTTGGGGGAGTTGGGGGAGGGTGGAAAGCATTGTAGCAGTGGGTTGTGGAGGTGTAGAGGTTATGCTGGACTGAAACATACAGACATGTTTTAGACTGAATAATGCCAGCAGCATCAGGCAGCTTGGAGTTTGTCTAGATGGATGTTCAGGTCTCTGAAGACTCTTCTGCATGCTGCTTGCAATAATATTTCTTCCAGATAGGGCTTCAGATCCCCATCTTAATTGTTTTGAGTAAGTAAGTATGTCAATCTTATAGTTTTATATAGTTAACACTTACAAGAGGGTTTTCTGTATTCCTGCTGTTGTGTTCTCTTTATTTTTAGTTTGGAAAAAAGACATTACAGTCCCCTCTGGGAGTACTGGAACAGCAAACCCAATTAAATTTTTTATTAATTTTTTTGCTACACACTGAAGACATTTGGGTTTGAGATCAAAAGATGAATATGAGCCGACACATCAGAATTTCACCTTTCATTTCCTCATATTTACATCTAGATGTGTTAAATAACTTTATGAATATGGCACCTTATGTTTGAGCTCACCCATTTTTTCAAGTGATCATAAATATTGGAACATGTGCCTGATAGCTGTTTCTTGTTGTCCAGGTTTGCCATGTTAAGCTGATTGTTTAAAAATTTAATAGCTCTGAATGTTTACTCTTGGTTTGAGCCCTATGTTTCACCTGCGAATACTGCATTTGTTAAACTAAACCAACATGAAGATCAGAGAGCTGTCTATGGGAGAAAAACAAGCCATTTTGAAGCTGAGAAAAGAGGGAAAGTCTTTCAGAGCCATTGCATAAGCATTGGGAATAGCCAATACAACAATTTGAAATGTCCTGAAAAAGAAAGAAACCACTGGTGTACTAAGAACCAGACATGTAACAGATCAGCTAAGGAAAACAACAGTAGTTAATGACGAACACTGTGAGAGCTGTGAAGAAACCCCGCCCCCCCAAAAAAAAAACAAAAACCAATGACAGTTAGTGACATTACAAATAACCTCAACAGGACAGGATGAAGGTATCACAATCCACCATTCAAAGAAGACTTCAAGTGCAGAAATATAGAGGCCCTACCCCAAGAGGCAAACCACCAATGAGCAGTAAGAAACAGAAGACCAGATTGGAATTCACAAAGAAATATAGAGATGAGCCACAAAAGTTCTGGAACCAAGATTAACCTCTACCAAAGTGGAAAGTCCAAAGTGTGGAGAAAGAATGGATCTGCTCATGATCCAAAACATGGAAGCTCATCAGTCAAGCATTGTACCTTTACCATGCTTGACTGATGAACTTCCATGTTTTTCCATGTTTATGTAGTGTTTTCCATGTAGAGTCATCGCTTGGGCTTACATTGCTGTTTCTACAATGGTCTCAATAATCTTTATTGATTATGTAACTCATGATGGTAGCAGCACAATGACTTCAGAAGTCTACAGAAACAATCTGTCTTCCAATTTACAGAGAAATGCATCCAATCTAATTGGGAGGAGTACATGCAGCAGTACAATGATCCAAAACACACTGCCAACTCAACAAAGGACTTTGTCAGGAGGAAAAAAAGGTTTTAGACTGGCCAAGTCAATCACCAGACGTTAACCCAGTTGAGAATGCATTTCACCTCATGAAGAAGAGACTGAAGGGAGAAAACCCCAAAACAAACAACAACTGAATTAAACTTCAGTGCAAGCCTGGAAAAGCATCACAAAGAAAAAATGTTTGGTGATATCACTGGGGCACTGGCTTGATGCAGTCATTGCAAGCAGTGGGTATGTAACAAAACATTAAGTGTTTTTTATTTTATTTTACTTTAAGACTGTACCTATTCTTTTGCTCACCTAAATATTTGGTGATCTGCCACCAAAGATGCCATATTTAAGTTGTTTAACACATCTAGATGTAAATATCAGGAAGTGAAAGCTGAAATTCTGATCTATCATCTCATATTCATCTTTTGATCCCAAATGTCTTCAATGTATAGCAAAACAATATAATTGGACTTGCTGTTCCAATACTTTTGGAGGGGACTGTATATCTATCCATTTTCTGTACTGCTTATGCTACACAGGGTCGCAAGGAGCATGGAGCCTATCCCAGGGAACACAAGTTCCCCTGATAAAAGTATCAGTTATATAAGGGCCACATGAAGCTAACTAGAAGTTTCCATTTTTATATCTAGTAGTCGGTACCGATACCACCAAAAGTACACGATACTCGATACCAAAGTCGATACCACGGTGTGGTTTAAAATTTTTTTTTTTTTTTTTTTTTAAATAAAATTAAAACCCCCTGGTGGACATCCTCCTCTGGCTACTACTGGCAAAAAGAGAGGGGGGGGGGTATTTTAGTTATCAAACACTGTCTGACAATGACTAATAAAACAGTGGAGGTTACAAGTGCTAAGGTGCACTCCTAAACACGCACACACACAGCCCTTATACTCTGAATGCAAGCATTAGTTTAAATTCACTGATATGGTGGCAGGCCAAAAAGATTTATTAAAACCATTAACATTTCAAAAATTATTTGTGACTTTAGGCTACATTTTGCTGACAGGACACGGGCTGAATGGCGATGCATGGTGGCCCATTAGGAGGTAGTTTATAACACTGCAATTCGTTAGCGTCTTTAACAAATAACTGGCTATCGCAAACATTACATGGAGCATAATGTTAACTGGTTTCACTTCCACAATGCCAGCTGCCTCAAACAAACATAATATAAGGCCCGTCTTTCAGGTACTTCACCAAATTCGAGGTGTTTCCTCACTTTGTTTGAAATGAACAATAGCATCAGTTGCACACCAGCTTCAGAGCATCAATTATATGTTTGTTGTCATCCGCCTCGATTGCAAAGTATTTCCATATTTGTCTCTTACCACCTTTCCGCTCAACAAGTCGGGTAGAGCTAAACTTGTCGCCATATTCTGTAGTTTTTCAGGTGTTTTTGTAGGCGCTCTCGATCTTCTGTACCACTTGTGGACTGACTAAAACACTTACGCGTATTTGCTGCCCCCATCAGTTCCGGAAGATTTGCAACCACAGTACCTTCATTACCAATGGTACCTATGCTACTGCAGAAAAACAAGTACCGTCACATTTTAAGAATGTTGGTACCGACTTGGTACTGAAATATCGGTTCTCGTGACATGCCTAGTACCATAATGGGAATATCCTATATCCTCAATTGTGTCATGGATTAAGCAATCACAATTACATCTGCAACTTTTCTGCACTTCTTAACCTAGCTGCTAACCAGAACTCATTGTGTGGGGAAATGGAACTTTGACATAACAGCAATTTACATTATGCATGGTGCCCAAAGTCTAACTGGCTAAGAAATTCTTCACCGTGTGTGAGTGTGTGTGTGTGTAAGCTTTCTATATCGAATAACTAAAAAAAATTGGCAATGAAGACCAGACAAGATTTGCATAATTCTGAATATTGCAGGGATGGATGGAAAGTACTCTTCTGTGTACTTCTGTGTAGCTGTTCTATTGTAATCATGCACTTTCTTTCTGGCAGTGTGTGGCTGTAACTTGGCACGTTCCGGATTTTTCCAGAAGAAGGGCGAGTACATATGCACAGCAGACTACCAGCATCTGTATGGCACAAAGTGTGACAGCTGTGGGGACTTCATCACAGGAGAAGTGGTATCAGCGCTGGGCCACACATATCACCCAAAGTGCTTCGTTTGCAGTGTCTGCAGGTGGGCCTTTCAGGAAAAGAATCTAAATAAAAAATTTAACAGTTTACTGCAGTTTGCTTTTTGACTTCATCCTTTATTAAAATGGCAAAGAAAATACAACCCCAATTCCGAAAAAGTTGGGACAGTGTGGAAAAGGCTAATAAAAACAAAGGGGAGTGATTGGTAAATGTACTTTGACTTGTATTTAAACAAAAAACATATAAATACAATGTATTTGATGTTTTACCTTATCAACTGCATAGTTTTCTAAGGAAACATGTTTATTTTAACTGTTGGATGCAAAAAAGTTGGGACAGGGAGAATTTAGGACTGATAGCGATTTGACAAGTTGAAGTAAGAAGGTGATGTGTAATAGGTGAGGTAATCATCTAATCATCGTATTTAAGGAGCCTCCAAAAAAGCCCTAGTCCTTCAAGAGCAAGGATGGGTCAACAGAATATGGGTCAACTTGATCTGCCAACAGAATAAGCCAACACTTTCAGAACAACATTCCCCAAAGAAAAATCAGTAGGATTTTGGGCATTTCACATTCTATAGTGCACAATATAATTAAAAGAGTCAAGGAATCCGGTCAAATCTCGGTGCATAAAGGGCAAGGCAGAAAACCACTTCTGAATGCACATGATCTCCTATCCCTCAGATGTCACTGTCTTAAAAACCGTCATGAGTCTGTAATGGATATCCTGACATGGGCTCGGGAATACATTGGTAAACCTTTGTCAGTCAACACCATTCGCCGATGCATCCACAGATGCAACATAAGGCTTTACTATTCAAAGCAGTAGCCACACATCAACACTGTTCAGAAGCGCCACCTACTTCTCTGGGCTCAGTCTCATCTGAGATGGACAGTAGCACAGTGGAATCGTGTTTTGTGGTCCGACAAGTCAACATTTCAGATGGTCTTTGTACAAAACAGCTGTCGTGTTCTCCAGGCCAAAGAGGAAAGGGACCATCCAAGCTTTTATCATCGTCAGGTCCAAAAGCCAGCATCTTTCATGGTATGGGGGTGTGTCAGTGCACATGGCATGGGTAACTTGCATATCTGTGAGGGCACCATTAATGCAGAAAGATATGTACACATTCTGGAGCAACATATGCTGCCATCCAGAGCAGGACAACGCCAAACCACATTCTGCCTGGATTACAAGGGCATGGTTGTGTAAGCAGAGTGTACAGGCGCTAACATCGCCTGCCTGCAGTCTTGACCTGTCTCTGATTGAGAACGTGTGCATTATGAAGCGCAAAATAAGGCAGCAAAGGCCCTGTACACTTGTGCAACTGAAGCAATTCACAATGGACGAATGGGAGAAAATTCCGCTCGCTAAACTTAACTACCTGGTGTCTTCAGTGCCCAAAGGCTTAATAAGTGTTATTAAAAGAAAAGGTGATGTTACACAGTGGTAAACAGTGGACAGTCCCAACTTTTTTGGAGTGTGTTGCAGTCATCAGATTTGAAATGAGTGTATATTTTCAAAAATAAATTAAATTCACAAAGTAAAACATCAAATAATGTGTTATTGTTTTAAATATTGTACAGGGTGAATTGAATTTTCAGATGACCGTTGTTGTTTTTTTCTTTTTTGTTTTTTGTTTTTTTGCATTTTCCATAATGTCCCAAGTTTTTCGGAATTGGGGTTGTATTTACCTGATTTCTTCAGTTATACATTGTCAGTAGCACCATGGCCTTGTAGTTACAAACCGTCGATTGATGGAAAAATGTATGTCTGGGCTTGATAAAAGCAGAAAGAGAAAAAAAATATCGATTAACTAATAGATCTCTGAGTCCATAAATGATTATCAGTTTTAACAGAATGCCAAGCAGTGTGTGAGGATGAAAACTTGTCACTTTTATGGCTTTTTAGCCAACTTTTTTTGTCCAAATGCTCCTGTGTTTTCTAATCAAAGGTAGAAAAGAAGTCTTTTCTGGCGTTCCAGAAGACCTCATTGTTCTCCATATCTCGGCAGCACGCGAGTGAACACACCTAAACTCCAGAGCTCAAAATGACCCCCGGGCTGAGATCTATTGAATATCTCTCTCTCTCTCTCTCTCTCTCTCTCTCTGTGTGTGTGTGTGTGTGTGTGTGTGTGTGTGTGTGCACGCACGCGCGTGCGTGTACGTGTGTGCTTCTGTCTCCCTTTGTTTCTGTTCTTTAATTGAAATATTAATGGATGTGAAGTAGAGCACTAGGAGAGAATAGTGCTGACACCAGAACAAATAGTTAAAAACATAAGAACAAAAATAAAGAGAAGAGTTTTAATTAGACTTTTCATGTCTGAAAATGGAATACTTTTGAAGGTTGTATCCTGTAACAACCTTTTCATGAACCACCTCTCTGTTTGCAACATAGTCAAAATGCCAGAAAATGAATGAAAAGCAAACTCAGAGAAGCCCTCTCTGGCTGATCCATTACATGCCTGTCAAACACTGAAGTACCATCACTTAAATTGGATTGTATCTTGAAGATGAACTGTCTTTCTCAAGCTGAATGAAACAGATCTTGTCTGCTCTTCATAAACCTGTTTCTTAGCTTTTATAATATTATTATCTACAGTGTCCTCCACTAATATTGGCACCCTTGGTAAATATGAGCAAAGAAGCCTGTGAAAAATTGTCTTTATTGTTGAACCTTTTGATCTTTTGTTAAATTTTTTTTTTTTACAAAAATACTCTGCTCTCATGGATATCAAACAATTGCAAAAAAAAACACAGATTTATATAAAAAAAAATCTTTGTTAAATATAGGTGTTCAACAATTATTGGCACCACTATGAATTAATATGAGAAAAATATATTTGAAGTTTATTCCCATTGATATTTTACATTTTCTTAGTACACCTGGGTGACTAGGAATAAGAAATTGTTCAACCATGACTTCCTTTAAATATGAGGTTACACATAGGCCAAATTTTGGTTTCATCTGACCATAGAACCCGATCCCATTTGAAGTTCCAGCAGTAACTGGCAGTTTGCCAACCACTGCTGGAACTTAAAATGGGATCAGGTTCTATGGTCAGATGAAACCAAAATAGAGCTTTTTGTCAATAAACACCAGAGGTGATTTTGATGCACACAGAGATGTAGCCATATGGAAAAGTACCTCATGCCCACAGTTAAATATGGTGGTGGCTCTTTAATGATTTGGGTCTGTTTTTCTGCCAGAGGACCTGGACATTTTGTTAGGATACATGGCATCATGGACTCTATCAAATATCAACAGATATTAAATGAATACCTGAGTGCCTCTGCCAGAAAGCTTAAAATGGGCTGTGGTTGGAATTTCCAGCAGGACAATGATACAAAATGTACATCAAAATCAACACAAAAATGGTTTACTGACCACAAAATCAAGGTCCTGCCACGGCCATCCCAGTCTATTGATTTGAAACCCATAGAACTGAATAGAAATAGTTTTCCACAAATATAGTGCTTTTTTTTTGGGGACCACAAATTAAGTTTGTACAAAAAGCTATGATTAGCATTGCCAAAAGCTCAGGGCAGATGTGGTGAGTCTGTTAAGAATTGCGGACGTTTAGTCATCGTTAGACAAACAGAAAATGAAATGTTACTATGCTAAATAGAATGCTGCTTTCACTTTTAAGTGAAGATTCATTTTGAGTAATAAAATGAATCTTTTGATCAAAAAAAAAAAAAAAAAAAAAAAAAGGAACTGAATAGGAGAGTCCACCAGCGTGGACCTCGAAATTTGAAGCATCTGGAGACATTCTGTATGGAGGAATGGTCTCAGATCTCTTGCCATGTATTCTCCAACCTATTCTCCAACCCTCCAATCAGGCATTATAGAAGAAGACTCAGAACTGTTATCTTAGCAATGGGAGGTAGCACAGAGTATTGACTAAAAGGGTGCCAATAATTGTTGCACACCTATATTTAACAAATATTTTTTTTTGGATAATCCTGTATTGTGTTTGTAGTTGTTTAATATCCATGGGAGCAGAGTATTTTTGTGAATTAGTTGAACAAAAGATCAAAAATGGTAAACAATAAAGATTTTTACACTTTTTAGACTTTTTCACAGCCTTCTTTGCTCATATTTACCAAGGGTGCCAGTATTCGTGGAGGGTACTGTATCTATTAGTCTTCTTCTGAATAAACATTTAGCTGTTTCATTTAGTGCTTAGCAGACAATGTTACATTAGCTACCTAACCACGAGACAGGTATAGGAGAACTTAACTACTGTAAGAGTTAGGCAGTCAGAATTCAATTCAATTCAGTTTTATTTGTATAGTGCTTTTAATAATGGACATCAAAGCAGCTTTACAGAAACATATAAACACAGGATACAGATTTTAAATGTGTAAATGTATCCCTATTGAGCAAGCCAGTGGTGACAGTGGCAATGAAAAACTCCTCAAGATGATATGAGGAAGAAACCTTGAGAGGAACCAGACTCCGAAGGGGGTTCCCATCCTCATCTAGGTAAAAAGCAGAGCAATATTTCTCTCTGCCATTAAAAAAACAGTTGCCTGATTGCCTCCACCAAAAATAATCAAAGCTGCTTTCAAATTTGCCCTAAATAAGGCAGATTTGAAATTTGCCAAAAAAACAAAACAAAAAAAAACTGTTATGTGCTGTTTTTCAAATGAAAAACAATAAAGTGCACCAGTGCTCTCCATAACTGCTACCTACCTAAGCAGATCCTTCCTGAATGGACTAAGTGAAAGAGGGTTATGATGATTTATTTTATGCTTTCTGAGAAATCCTGGAAACTTGATTCTTCCTGCTTCCTTATTTCCTATTGTAAAGCCCAGTTTTTGAAGGAAATTAGTTGTACTAAATCACAATTTCCCCCTTTCACTTTCTTTCCTTTAGCAACATGGGACAAATTAGAATTTGATGAATGTATATGGAGAAAAAAATTCAATTGCCAAGTAAGACTGGAATTGCTTCACAGAATCCCACTACCAATAGCTCAGCAGGGTTTTTCTGGTGGGAGTAGCCTACAAAACTATGATCATGTAGGCCATGCAGTAACAGGCAGCATGACAGCTTGCTACCACAAAGCTGCCATTCAGCAAGCTGTAGTTCTCCAATGATTCAGTAATTCTATTCCTGAGTTCAGAGGGAAGGATGTAACAAGATTTTTGTTTTTGTGTGCATTTGTCTAATGTTTTAATTTGCTTATATATCCAAATGTTTTGTTTATTTATTTTTTTATTGGGAGGCGTTGTATGGATATTGTTCATAACATGTTCGCGATCATAAGAAACTGAAAATAGTGTGGCAGGACAGAAAGAATCAATGTTGTTAAATATTTAAACATAATGAATATTTAACAAGAATAAAAAGCTGATATTGCTGCATTTATCTGAAAGGAGACTGACACAGCGAGTAATGACAAGGTCACCCAGAGTGTTCATGTACAGGCACACATATATTTACTCATATGCTTGTCCACAGGCAAGTGTGCACACAAATGCACATCTGTATAATACAAGAAAATCTCACTATATGTACAGAAATTCCATGAGTAGATGTGGAATATAGTATTTACTGTAAAAGAATGTGCTAAGAAAAAATAAAAGTGCTAAAAGCACATAAGAGGATCAGGGTTGCTGTCTACACCATTGTCTCTCTGGGATTGGCTCCAGTGCCTTTGAAACACTAGGACGACTAATGGGATTATTTCACATATTTGTATCTTAATGTACAAGTCAATTCAGTTTCCTGGTCCACTCTTTTGATGCTCAAATCAAATCAGTGTTCAACAGTATTGTCAACAGATTCATTACTTAATAAGATATCATTGTGTGTTTGGCATGTGTGTGCACATGTGGGCTCATGTTTTGAAGTTAGGGATAATTACAGTACTACAAACAACATTTCTGGCTATTTCATTACAACCAAACAAAAGTGATTCTGCTCAGTGAATGGCATGATGCTCTGGTCATGATTGAGAATAAATATAATTGAAATCTCACTGTAGTGAGTGTGTGAATCTAATAAGATTTGTCTCTAGTGAAGTATCTTCCAGTCAGCCTGATTAAGTGTAGATGAAGGTGGTTGTGCTGGATTATTATAGCCTCATTTAATTTCAGACAGATACTTCTCTGAGGATAGCTGAGGTGCTTGGTAGCAGGTCTAACTACAGTAATCCGTTAAACAATTGTGTGTATGTTATCTTTTGCTAGTAAATCTGATACACTCATGTTTTTTGTGCTGTTGGTTTTTGCAGGGGCCAGCAGCGAACATTCAGCACTGCTTGTGTCTTTCATTTTGGGCAAGCCACGGGGTTTCAGTGTGCATGATTATTTTAGGCTATAAATACTGTACATTGTCACGGCTCGACACGTAACGAAGATAGGACCGATGCAAGTGCAGTAGACAGTTTTATTAAAGAGAGACACAGGCAGATAAATCCAAAATCATAATCCAAAAACGTAATCCAAAAACATGCAAAAGGTCCGGCGATCGGCAAACAGGCATAAACTGGGCAAGGCAGGAATCAAGGTCGCGTTCACGGAAAACAGGGTCGATATACAAAACAAGAAACATGAACAATAGCGAGGGACTGGGAGCGGAGAAACCAGTGTGGACTAAATCTAATGTTTAACCTAAATAACTCTAACAAGGAGTCTAACATGGATCTTGACTATGACTATGACTATGACTATGGTAAGGAATCTAAACTAATCTACTATACTATAATATTCCGCGCTGTGTGCTGGGAGGCACGCGGTACATATACAAACATAATCAGCGCCAATTGCTGACGGCTGACCCCAATCTAGACACACGTGAAATAACAGCCAATGACAGAACAGGGAGGAGACATAACAGAAACATAACAAAAGCACGTGTCCAAATGTCACGATTGTCAACAAAGGAAAAGCAGGTGCTCGCGCACCTTGCTCGAGCACGCGAGCCCACATGCTCCACAGCGCGCTGCTTAAAGGGGGAACCATGACATACATGCAACCAGTAAAATCTTTAAGCAGAGCTAGCAGAGATGGAAACTCAAGTCTGGCACTTGGACTTGAGTCACACATAAGTCGCAAAAAAAAAATTACTTGCAACTTGACTTGGACTTGTGAACAACTGACTTGAGACTTGACTTGGACTTGAAGACAGAGACTCATGAAAAACACAAGTCATTTTGAATTGGCATTCCCAATTACATTCTCTCTTTTCTATCCCATATTACAGCATAAAACACCACATTTTTCTATTCGTCCCTCATTCATTCATTCCTTATCAGTATGTGCCGCAGCAGCAAATATCACAACAATTCATCTCTAAACACACCAAGCCAGCATTATTATATACACGTGTGACACATCTGAAGGCACTCGTTCATATCACCCATTGGAAAAGTGCTGTTACATAAATGAATAATAAACAATCACAATATAGCCAAGGCTTACCTTGTGATAAACTTAGTGTCATTTAATTTGAAAAGCAATCAATTAATCCAAAGGGAAGCTGTGGTGTTAGACAGCTGTCAGGGGCTTGCTTGCTGTCCATTTTGAAGAAGTACAATGTTTCCATGTCCTTTTCATGTCGTCGTCGTCCCCCACCCAAATATAATCAGCAAAAAAAGAAATGTACTCTCACATTCAACTGATTTTATTTCCAGCAAATTTCTTAACATGTGTAAATATGTGTATTAACATAAAACATTCAACAACTGAGACACAAACTGAACAAATTTCACAGACATGACGAGCAGAAATGGAATAATGAGTCTCTGAGGGGGGGGGCGCAATAGCAAAAGTAACAGTCAGTATCTGGTGTGGTCACCAGCTGCTTTAAGTACTATAGTGCATCTCATCCTCATGGACTGCACCAGATTTATCAGTTCTTGCTGTGAGATGTTACCCCACTCTTCCATCAAGGCATGTGCAAGTTCTCGATCATGTCTGGGGGGCACATGGTTACATGTATTTTTCCACTGCAAGGACGATCAGCTGTCCTTTCTGTCTTAGGCATCTTATATTACAGACATTGCAGCTTCTTGCTCCAGCCACATCTGCAGTACTCATGCCTCGTTGCAGCAGGCCTGTGGCATGTTCATGCAGGTGAGCAGGCACCCTAGGCATCTTTCTTCTGGTGTTTTTCAGAGTCAGTAGAAAGGTCTCTTTAGTGTCCTAATTTATTGTAACTGTGACCTTAATTGCCTACCGCCTGTGAACTGTTAAAGTGTCTTAAGGACTGTTCCACAGGTGCATGTGCAATAATTGTATATGGTTCATTGAACAAGCATGAAAAACATTGATTAAACCCTTTCCAATAAATATCTGTAAAACTTATTTGGATTTTTACAATATTATCTTTAAAATACAGTCTCCTGAAAAAGGGACATTTCTTTTTTTGCTGAGTATATTAGCTAACACATTAGCTATACAAGTTTACCAAGTTAAATACACTCTATGTATGATCGCTTCCACGTTTTGTCTCAGCCAGCTCAGTGCTGTGCTGTGCCAGAAGCCATTTTCGGCAAAAACTGTGTGAAGATGGCTCAAGAGAGTATGACATATTACACTCGTTGTTTACAAGAGTTTCCCCAGATTACTCTGAATGAGATTACTCATTAATCATATTGTGAGGCAGTCAGCTGTTACACCCAACAGTAAGACGAAGAAGGGCTTCAAATTATATATTTCGAGTTACCTTACCCTATATATATATATATATATATATACAGAGAGAGAGAGAGAGAGAGATAGATAATGAGTCTTTATTAATCACATATACACTACAGCACAGTGAAATTCTTTTCTTCGCATACTCCAACATACCAGGAAGGTGGGGTCAGAGCATAGGGTCAGCCATGATACAGCACCCCTGGAGCAGAGAGGGCTAAGGGCCTTGCTCAGTACTATTATTATTATTATTATTATTATTATTATAAATAATAATAGTTTAATCATTGAAAAATGAATTGAATTAAAGACTTTTGCCGCTAGTACACTTCGCTATAGGAACATGCTATACAGAAGTAAAGTCGCTGGCTGAGATTCTACTGGAAATGCGCAAGCAGCGTTCGTGCATAGTCAATTGCATCTATACACGGGGGTCCGCTGACGCGCACTGAACAACTGTATTACCCATCATTGCTTGAGAACTACAGCAAACTACAGCAACTCAAATAGCTCAAAATACACAGCACGTTGGCATTTTGCACTAAATGACAAAAGGGGTAGTAATATCTTTCTTGAATTTTCTATGAATGTTCTGTTTTCTTGCAATTATAGGCAGAACTTTTGGATCAAATGTAATAGCTTGAAAGTAATATTTTTTGATTAATGATTTAATTTTGAATTAATGATTTAAGTAAAACCTTGTGTGCTTTATTAGACAATTTTGAATAAATGAACAAAACATTCTGTAGAAGTAATCAGTTTTAATATTTCAAAATTGATTTAGCCTCATAATTTTATAGAAAGTTAATTACAATAACTAGATGAAATAACTATTGCTAAAAATAGAACAAAGACTTGAGACTTGACTTGGACTCCACCTCAAAGACTTGAGACTTAACTTGGACTTGGACCTTAGGGACTTGTAAACATGTTAGCTAATCAACAGTGCAAGTCACTAATATGACTATTTATATAGCTCAAAGAGAGTAAGGTTTCATTTGTTTGAACTGAAATGTCATCTGACCTTCAGCGCTCCTATTTTAGAGGCTCCTTTGAGCCTCTAAGATGCTACCAAACCTCTGTATGGTTAAAAACAAGCACCAGTTTTCAAACTGTAATTCACAAGTGTCAAATCACAGGTGTTAAAATTATTTTCTTTCTTAAAAAGCTGGTACTAAATCCAAAATTCAAAATACATACTGATACAGAATACCAAAACTCAGAAGCTTTTTCTAATATAATAACTTGACAGTTGTGTATAAAGTGCTCCTTTGCAATCTTATATATTAAAATGTGGCTATTATGTGCTGTTGATGTATTGTTGCATAACTTTTCCGATACAAGTATTCAATCTTTCTTTCTATTGTAGAAAACCGTTTCCAATTGGAGACAGAGTGACATTCAGTGGTAAGGAGTGTGTTTGTCAGCAGTGCTCCCACAAGCTTGTTGCTTCAAATGAGCCGATTAAGATTCATGGACCCAGTCGTAAGTCCATCTCTAAACAATCAAGTTTTATGAATGAAGTGTCTTCAGAAATCCTAGTGCAGTTTATAAATTATTATTGTAGTGTACCTCACACATATACACACACACACACACACACACACACACACACACACACTGTTGCACTCTGTGTGAAACGCTCAGTCTGTCAGTCTGGTTTAAAATTGGAGTTCCAATGCATGTGTAAATATATGCACGTGTGTTGCTGTTTGAGGGAATAAAGATGATTGGGCCCAATTAACTGAATGACAAGTCTATTAACAAAATATCAGGTAGTGCAAATAAACAGTAGTACACCTGGTGCCTAATTTGCATGTTTCTTAGATTATTCATTTTAATAAATTTATTGGTATTAGCAGTGAATATTTGTGAAGTCATATATTGTATTATAGCTCTACCACTCCAGGGCCTGACATTATCATTTGTGTGGAATTATGGATTGTTTGTTATGCTTACAATATATACAGTGGTGCTTGAAAGTTTGTGAACCCGTTGTAATTTTCTGCATAATCAATGTGTGTAAATATGACCTAAAACATCATCAGATTTTCACACAAGTCCTAAACGTAAATAAAGAGAACCCAATTAAGCAAATGAAACAAAATATTATACTTGGTCATTTATTCATTGAGGAAAATGATCCAATATTACATTTCTGTCAGTGGCAAAAGTATGTGAACCTTTGCTTTCAGTAGCTGGTGTGACCACCTTGTGCAGCAGTAAGTTACATTTCCAGTAACTTCCTCATCTTGGAAGAATTTTAGCCCATTGCTCAGTACAGAACAGCTTCAACTCTGGGATGTTGGTGGGTTTCCCCATATGAACTCCTTGCTTCAGGTCCTTCCACAACACTTGGATTAAGGTCATCACATTGACTTGGCCATTTCAAAACATTAACTTATTTCTTCTTTAACCATTCTTTGTTAGAATTACTTGTGTGCTTTACCCACTTTCTCTTGAGATTCAGATCATGGACAGATATCCTAACATTTTCTTTAGAATTCGCAGGTATATTTCAGAATTAAATTTTCCATCAATGACAGCAAATCATCCTGTCCCAGATGCAGGCCCAAACCATGATACTAACACCACCATGTTTCACAGATAGGATAAGGTTCTTATCCTGGAATGCAGTGTTTTCCTTTCTCCAAACATAACCCTTCTCATTTAAACCAAAAATTCTATTTTGATCTCATCCGTCCACAAAACATTTTTCCAATATCCTTCTACCTCCTGTGGACCATGTGATTGTTAGCAAACTGCAGAAAGGCATCAATGTTCTTTTTGGAGAGTTGTGGCTTTCTCCTTGGAGAGATCTTTGTTGGTCGACCACTCCTGGGGAGGGTAACAATGATCTTGAATTTCCTCATTTGTACACAATCTGATTGGTGGAGTCCAAACTCCTTAGAGATGGTTTTGTAACCATTTCCAGCCTGATGAGCATCAACAACTCTTTTTCTGAGGTCCTTAGAAATCTCCTTTGTTTGACTTTAATACAGTGGGCAAAATAATTATTGGACACGTCAACATTTATTTCAGTAAATATATTTCCAATGAGGCTATTCACATGAAATAAAGAAATTAATCGGCCGCAGTATGCAGATGTGATTTTGGCCCATTCTTCTAAACATATTGTCATTAAATCTTGTTCAGTTGGATTCATTTCAGGTGATTGACTGGGCCATTCTAACACCTTGATTTTTTTTCTCTGAAACCAATTGAGAGTTTCCTTTGCTGTATGCTTTGGATCATTGTCCTGCTGGCAGGTCCACCCATGTCTCATGTTCATCATTCTGGTGGATGGCAGCAGATCATCTGCTAAAGGGCTCCATTCATCATTCCTTCAATTATATGAAGTCTGCCAGTACCATGTGATGAAAAACAGCACCACACCATGATGCTTCCACCTCCAAACTTCACTGTTGGTATAGTGTTTTTAGGGTGATGTGCAGTGCTATTTCTTCTCCAAACATGGTGTGTAGTATGACAGCCAAAAAGTTCAATTTTGCTCTCGTCTGACCAAACTACACTCTCCCAGTATTTCATAGGCTTGTCCAAATGAGTTGTAGCAAACTTTAAACAAGCTTCGACTAGCCTTTTCTTTAGTAATGGAGTCTTGCGAGGTTTTGCCTATTGTTTTCTCTGTGACAATGGTAGTTCCTGCCTCCAAGTGTTTCTGGAGTTCTTTCTGAGGGGTCCTTAGCTCTTGGGCTACTCTTCTGACTATTCTTCTGATTCCCTTGTCAGAAATCTTGCGAGGAGCTCCTGTGTATGGCCGGTTGATGATGGAGTGATGTTGCTTCCACTTACGGATAATGGCCCCAGTGGTGCTTACTGGAAGATTCAGAAGTTTTGAAATATGTCTGTATCTGATTTCATCAATATGTTTTGCAACAATAAGGTTCCGAAGGTCTTGGGAGAGCTCTTTGCTTATACCCATCATGAGATGTTTCTTGTGTGACACCTTGGTAACGAAAAGCCTTTTTATAGACTATAAATTTACTAACCCTGCTAATTTGCACAGATAGGATGTTTAATTACTTACAGATTTCAGCTGGTTCCTTGCCTTACATTGCCTTGGAGAACTGCATCATTCCACTTTATTACACATAACTTCATATAAGAAGCGTCTTGAAGCTGTCATTACAAACATGGGCTTCTCCACTAAGTATTAATTTCCGTTAGCATGTTCATTACTTTTTCCCTGTGTCATTCCACTTTATTACACATAACTTTATTTATGGACTTTAATTTTGTGAAGTCTTTATATTTCCAGATTTTTTGAGTTAATACTGATGTCTGGTGAAAATTTCATGTGAATAGCCTCATTGGAAATATATTTATTGAAAAAAATGTTGACACATCCAATACTTATTTCCCCTACTGTAGATCCCTGTTCTTTAAATAGAACGTGGCACTCACTCACCTGATTGTCATGTCTTTGATTTAAAACAGTTGACTCTAATTTCACCTTCAAATTAACTGCTAATCCAAGAGGTTCACATACTTTTGCCACTCACAGATATGTAATATTGGCTCATTTTCCTTAATAAATAAATGACCAAGTATAATATTTTTTCTCTCATTTGTTTAATTGGGTTCTCTTTGTCTACATTTAGGACAATGATGTTTTAGGTCATATTTATGCAGATGTATAGAAAAGCTCTTGCATGTCTCCGTAGGGAGAGTGAAGCAGGTGTTAAGTCTAAAATCTGAGTTTGTGTGTATGTGTATGTGTGTGTCAGAGAGTTGTTTTCAACAACATCAAAGGAGGTAGGGTAAATTTCTGTTCTGTTAGAGCAGAGTGGAGCGGTTGCATATGTCTAGTCAGCTTTGTTCTCTTTCTTTATTTCAGTGGCACTGTGAACTTCTTAATAGCAGTAAATATAGATAGACTGCATATGATAGTAGAATTAGGAGATGGATATTAACGAGATATGAAAGGGACATTATGGGAGTGTGTAGAAGAGAGTGGTTACTACATCCAAAAATAGCTGCAAATGTCCAAATGAAAACAAATGATCAGCTGACTTTTCAGTACATGAGTGCCTGCTTACACTTATGTTTCATACGCCTCCACAGCCACTTCTTACTGCTAATATTGTGTGTCTGTGTGTGTATGTGTGAGTATCACAAGACATTATATCTGTCAGCTTTCATGATTAACACCATATTTCACAGATTCATGCCATGAATTACTAGACAGTTGAAAATCCCATTCTCTCTCTCCCTTTCTCTCTCTCTCTCTAGACTGTGCAGGCTGTAAGGAGGAGATCAAGCAAGGCCAGTCTCTCCTGGCATTGGAGAAACAATGGCATGTCAGCTGCTTTAAGTGCCAGACCTGCGGAATTGTGCTCACTGGAGAGTACATAAGCAAGTGAGCACGTAGTTACCCCTCCCATTCTGTTTCATTGTTAATGCCTCACTTAAGCAAATCTACAGTATATACGACCAAATTCCAAATGTGATTGTGTTTATGTTCAAATTTGAGACCAGACCTGATTTAGCCATGTTGTAACCATTTTACTGCAAATGTAAAGTGAATGTTTTCATTCCACAATGATTGTTTTTTACAGCTAGATCTGTGGTTTGGGTTTGTCATGGGAGGGTTTACATAAGAAACCTTGTGATGTTATGCTATTTATTTGGAAGTCATACCTCTCTGATCATTATTGCATGAGAGTTAAAGGAATATTTCTGTAGGCAGTTTCAATGTGGTATGTTTGTCCATTTTTGGTTGTTTAATAATTTGTGTATAATGTTTATTCATGTTTAATGTTTTATTCAGAGATGGTATCCCGTACTGTGAATCAGATTACCACACCCAGTTTGGGATAAAGTGTGAGACCTGCAACCGATACATCAGTGGACGAGTACTAGAGGTGGGTGTGATGGGGTTAGTGGTCAGGAGTCCACATACTTTTGACCAAATAGAGTATATCCTAAAAAAGTTTGCAGGACTTTTGAAAATAAGCATCTGAGGTCATAGTCAATTTGCCTGCCATTTTCTTCAGTTCATGATTTTTGAGAGTTTTAGGATATGTGAGGTTTCTTTCACAATTTAAACTAATTTAAATTAGACAGTTTTGTTAAATAAAATGTAATGCATGAGACTGCAGAATAGTGTTGAGAGTATTCACTCTCAAAACTATTCTGCAGTCTCATGCATTACATTTTATGAGATGTATTACATGTATTACATTTTATTTTCATGTGCATGTCTGTTTTTAACATTGTTTTTATTAGGGCCCGACTACAGCTGGTGCGAGGCCCTACTGGATCTGTTCCGTTTATTATTTATTATTAGTGGTGCTTGAAAAGTACTACTATTGTTCTTGTGCATACTTATTAGTGGTGCTTGAAAAGCAATACTATTGTTATTCGGCATACTTATTATAATTAGTGGTGCTTGAAAAGCACTACTATTGTTATTCGGCATACTTATTATAATTAG
The DNA here is from genome assembly GCF_023375685.1 of Ictalurus furcatus. Taxonomy (NCBI): domain Eukaryota; kingdom Metazoa; phylum Chordata; class Actinopteri; order Siluriformes; family Ictaluridae; genus Ictalurus; species Ictalurus furcatus. The sequence goes on from NC_071262.1 coordinate 7,095,192, forward strand.
TGGTGCTTGAAAAGCACTACTATTGTTATTCGGCATACTTATTATAATTAGTGGTGCTTGAAAAGCACTACTATTGTTATTCGGCATACTTATTATAATTAGTGGTGCTTGAAAAGCACTACTATTGTTATTCGGCATACTTATTATAATTAGTGGTGCTTGAAAAGCACTACTATTGTTATTCGGCATACTTATTATTATTAGTGGTTCTTGAAAAGCACTACTATTGTTATTTGGCATACTTATAATTATTAGTGGGGCTTGAAAAGCACTACTATTGTTATTCGGCATACTTATTATAATTAGTGGTGCTTGAAAAGCACTACTATTGTTATTCGGCATACTTATTATAATTAGTGGTGCTTGAAAAGCACTACTATTGTTATTCGGCATACTTATTATAATTAGTGGTGCTTGAAAAGCACTACTATTGTTATTCGGCATACTTATTATTATTAGTGGTTCTTGAAAAGCACTACTATTGTTATTTGGCATACTTATAATTATTAGTGGGGCTTGAAAAGCACTACAATTGTTCTTGTGCATACTTATTATTATAATTATTATTAGTGGTGCTTGAAAAGCACTACTATTGTTATTCGGCATACTTATTATTATAACGATTATTCTTCTTCTTCCACTTTTTTTTTGGCGCGTAACTAGTCCCGCACCGTTTGTCGGAGATCGACGGGTGAGGTGTCAAATCGATCAGTTTAGTGAGGAGAGGTGTGCTATGACTTTTGTAAGCGATCGGAATGCCGGAATTCCCGCTACGGAAGCTCAGGGTCAGAAAATTTCCCATAGACTTGCATTGGGTTGCGAAAGAATTGGCACCCTACACAGCCTGCTCTAAAAGAATTGCCTCCGTACAAGTCCGGCTCTAAAAAGTATTGGTGCCCGATCTGTCCGGCTCTCACAAGTATTGGCGCCCTATCTGGAAGGCTCTCAAAAGTATTGGTCCCCTATCTGGCCGGCTCTTGAAAGTATTGGCACCCCGCATGGCTGGCTCTCCAAAGTATTTTCACCCTACACGGGCAGCTGTAAAAAGTATAGCTGCACTACACGGCTGGCTCTCAAAAGTATTGGCGCCCTCCGCGTCCGGCTCTCGAAAGTATTGGAAAGTATGATGCTAACACATGGTAGCATGATGCTAACACATGCTAGCATGAGGCTAAAACATTCTAGCATGATGCTAGCATGATGCTAAAACATTCTAGCATGAGGCTAAAACATGCTAGCATGATGCTAGCATGATGCTAAGACATGCTAGCATGATGCTAAAACATGTTAGCATGATGCTAGCATGATGCTAACACATGCTAGCATGATGCTAACACATGCTAGCATGATGCTAACACATGCTAGCATGATAGTAACACATGCTAGCATGATAGTAACACATGCTAGCATGATGCTAAAACACGCTAGCATGATGCTAAAACATGTTAGCATCATGCTAAAACATGCAAGCATCATGTTAAAACCCTCTAGCAACCTATCAGTCCGACTCTCGAAAGTATTGGCGTCCTACGCTGTCGGCTCTCAAAAGTATTGGTGCCCGATCCGAATTTTGACACGTAAGCACTACTCACATTTTCTTTAGGATGTGTACCATTCTAGGTAGTGGTGCTTGAAAAGCATTACTGTTGTTCTCTTGCATACTTATTAGTGGTGCTTGAAAAGGACTACTATAGTTCTCTTGCAAACTTATTATTATTACTATTATTATTCCACTTTTTTTTGGCGCGTAATTAGTCCCGCACCATTTGTCGGAGATCGACGGGTGAGGTGTCAAATCGATCAGCTTATTGAGCAGAGGTGTGCTATGAATTTTATAAGCGAACGGAATGCTGGAATTCCTGCTACGGAAGCTCAAATTCGGGAAAATTTCCCATAGACTTGCATTGAGTTTTGAAAGTATTGGCCCTCTAAAGAGAAAGCTCTAAAAGTTTTGCCTCCGTACACATTCGGCTCTAAAATGTATTGGCACCCGATCTGTTCGGCTCTCAGAAATATTGGAACCCTATCTGGCCGGCTCTCAAAAGTATTGGCACCCCGCACGGCCAGCTCTCAAAAGTACTTGCGCCCTTGACAGTCGGCTCTAAAAAGCATTGGTTCACTACATGGCCAGCTCTAACAGTGCTGGCGCCCTATCTGTCCGGCTCTCGAAGGTATCGGCGCCCTTCGCCATCGGCTCTCGAAAGTATTGGCGTCCTATCTGTCCGGCTCTCGAAAGTATTGGTGCCCTACGCGGGTGGCTCTCGAAAGTATTGGCGCCCTGTCCCTGTTTCGCCACGGCAAGCACCACTCACATTTTCTTCAGGAAATGTATCGGTCTAGTTATTATTAATATTATTATTATTATTATTATTATTAGGGCCCGAGCACCGAAGGTGCAGAGCGCTATTGCTATTCCGGTGTTTATTTTATTTTATTTTTTTTCATGCATTCGTGTGTTTTTAAGGGCCTAAACATACAGAAAACATACAGAAACTTGGCAGATGCGTCAGAACCGGTGAAAATGTAATACTTACATAGGGCATGGGCGTGGTCGAGGAGTTCCATAACACCCCCGAATGCAGGCAGTGGTCGGGATGAAGTTGCTCTGATGTGCACGAGATTTTCCATAGTCATTGCACTCATCAAGTGTGACAAAGTTCACATGGTTGTATCTGACTCCGCCCAACAGGAAGCCGGCCATGTTGGATGAAATGTTGGATTTTCAAAGATTCCTGCAGTGTTTTGAGTGACTTAACATGGCTGAAAATCCATGAAACTTTGCATATGCGTTTGTCTTATGACATTAATTGATGTGATGATCCATTTTATCATAGTTGTGCCTCATAGGCTCCATACCAATATGTACAAAAAAAGTCTCTTGAGCCCATACCCAAACCCAACAGGAAGTCAGCCATTTTGATTTATCTCTTAAATTTTTCTCAGATTTTGCCATTTCCAGGCCGCGTACTTTAACGCAGTGGTTTTCAAAGTGGGGGCCGCAAGGGTGCGCCCGGGGGGCCTCAACAATTTGGTGTGAAAAATAAATTCTCACTCTCAGACAACCTCACACACACACACACACACAAACAATTTCTAATGTAATGTAATGTAAAGATGTAAAATGTAATTATTAATAAAAAAACGGGGATATTATACATATATATATATATATATATATATATATATATATATAAAACATAAGTCTGTATTTTTAATGTGTTTTAAAGACATCTTTCAAAAGGGAGTCAAATGTTGATGCCATTTGGGGGGCCTTGCCCTGGAAAAGTTTGGGAACCCCTGCTTTAACGGACTCCTCTTAGACATTTCATCAGATCAGCATCATATTTGGTCAGTCTCGTCTAAAGGCCTTGACGATGCAAAATAATGCATTTTTTTGTGTTTTTGTTGCATGGCGTGGGCGTGGCGGTCTCATAAATTTCTATGTTTCGCCATGAAAAAGGAAGTTGTTATAACTCAAATACACATGTCCGATATGCTCCAAACTTCACATGTTTGATAAAAGTTTGGGCCTGAAGACATCTTTATGCCAATAGTCAGTTGTAGTAATAGCGCCACATACTGGCAACAGGAAGTGACATGTTTTACACTGTGATTCACTCCTATCAACATATTGAAATATGCCAGCAAGTGGTAAATATGCTAGCAACATGCGAGAAACATGTTACACCATGCTAGCACCACTTAGCTAAGTGCTAAAGCACACTATTAACGCCACGACACAGGAAGTTGTAACTATAAACTTCACTTATTTGGTACGAATCCATGTACATGTCAGTGTTTAGTTTCAGTCATAGCACCACCTGCAGGCAACTGGAAGTGACATGTTTTACACTAACTCACACATACAATGTTCAATCTGCCCCAAAGTTCATATATTTGATATCTCGTACGAATCCTGGCCTGAAGACATCTACATGCCAATATTAAGTTATAGTCATAGCACCACCTACTGGCAACAGGAAAATATGTCAAGAACAACTATATAAATTCTAAAAAATGGAATGGCTTTCCCCTCGCAAAGCAGCCCCATTGTGCACTCTGGTGCTAGTGGCCGTTTATCTCTTCTTGCAGATATAATTTTAAATTAAATTTAAATGCCATATATACTAAACTTACATATTTAGACTTCCATTTATCAGTTTTTGAGAACTGCTGTAAGGCTAGTTGTTAATTTAAGGAATTTTCATTTTACAACCATAAAACCATTTCTTTTAAAAACATAAAATGTAATTTTATTTTTTCTCTTTCAGTTTGCAGATTTTTTAAAACAATGTGTGCAATAGTTCGTGTGTCATGTTCTGTCACTATAGAGAGGTGGAGACCGATGCAAATGCAGTATAGGTAGTTTTAATATTAAAAGTCCAGCAAACAAATCCAATACATAAGGCAAGTTCAGAGTAAAGGCAAGCAAAGGAGTCAGGTGATCAGAAAACAGGATATAATAGAGAAGCCATAATACAAATGTTACAAAACAGGACTCAAAACAGGAAGTAAGCGCAGGAGTAACATTTTTATTTAGACTTAAGCAAAGGACATGAAACTTAAACATTTATCCTTTAACTAATAACGAGGTATAAAGTACTGAACTGAGAACACCACTATGACATGAAACACTCGTTTCACTCAGGCATTAAACACTCATTTAACTGAGGCATTAAACACTCGTTTAACTCAGGCATTAAACACTCATTTAACACTCACTTAACTCGGGCATGAAACACTCATTTAACTTGGGCATGAAACACTCTTTAAACTCAGGCATGAACACTCTTTAAACTCTGGCATGAACACTTTAAACTCTGGCATGAACACTCCTTAAACTAGAGCATGAAACCAGGAACAGGAAACTAGACAGAGCATGGACATATTATAGCCTGGCACCATTATACATTCCGTCTTTCCTTTAATCCGTCATTACTCTATTGTGCTCTGCTCTATGCTAATACCGCCCGACATGCATGGCAACGCGAAGGGTTTAAATAACCGGTCACAATTACCTTAATGGTTTACAGCTGGCAACACTTCACAACACACCCTTGCACCTCCGCCAATAACTGAACCGGGCGGGGACATAACAGGAACCAAAACAAGTGCACATGTCCATTGTAAACAAAGTCTTAGTGTCCATGCGCACTTCAAGCACGTGCACGCGTCCTCCAGCAGCTCGGGCACATCAATGCCGCAGCGCCCTCTGCTCGCGAGATCGTGACAGAACCCCCCTCCAAAGGCGTCTCTCCTGGAGCGCCAAAGAACACCCCCCCTCCAACAGCGGCCTGGGCCCCTGTGTAATCTGTCCTTTGATGTATCAGGAAACAGGGCAGCCTCCGCCGGGCAGCAGACAGGCGGAGGACCGCCCCCAGCTGGGCTGAAGCCCGGGGTGATGTCCACCATGGGGCTGGAGCTCGGGGTGACGTCCTCAGCGGGACTGGAATGCTGGGTGATGTCCTCAGCGGGACTGGAACGCTGGGCGACGTCCGCAGCGGGACTGGAACGCTGGGCGATGTCCTCAGCAGGACTGGAGCTTGGAGGGACGTCCACAGCAGGGCTGGAGCTCGGAGAGACGTCTTCTGCGGGGCTGGACAGCGGGACAGTTACCTCGGCAGGACAGGACAGCGGGACAGCTTCCTCGGCGGGACAGGACAGCGGGACAGCCTCCTCGGCAAGACAGGACAGCAGGGCAGCTTTCTCGGTGGCAGAGACCTCCCCGTGGGTCTCTGGCTGGAGCGCCGAGGTCGCCAAGTTGACCTCAGGCTGCAGCTCCGGAGCTGAGACCTCCCCGCAGGTCTGTAGCCGGAGCTCTGAGGTTGCCAGGTTGACCTCAGGCTGGAGCTCCGGAGCTGAGACCTCCCCGTAGGTCTCAAGCTGGGGCTCTGAGATCGCCAGGTTGACCTCAGACGGAGGCCCAGAGGTCACCAGGTTGACCTCGGGCTGGAGCTCCAGAGCTGAGACCTCCCCGTAAGTCTCAAGCTGGGGCTCTGAGATCGTTAGGTTGACCTCAGACGGGGGCCCAGAGGTCACCAGGTTGACCTCGGGCTGGAGCTCCGGAGCTGAGACCTCCCCGTAAGTCTCAAGCTGGGGCTCTGAGATCGCCAGGTTGACCTCAGACGGGGGCTCTGAGATTGCCAGGTTGACCTCAGACGGGGGCCCAGAGGTCACCAGGTTGACCTCGGGCTGGATCTCTGCACGGGCTTTCCGGTGTAGTTGTTTATGCTCCCGCCAGCTACTCTTGAAGCATTCCTTCAAACAGAAGAATGCTTCCTGGAGACCCATTTTCTTGCAGGTAGGGCATTGTAGCCGAGTCTCCCTCCTGCAGCCCTCAGACATGCATCTCGGTGTCCTCTCCACCACGTCAACTGAAACCTGACACGAAGCTGTGGAATCGGGCATGTTCATCCACTTGGGAGCTGCAGAGTCTAGCATGTCCACCCACTTGTAGAAAAGGTAGAAGGGTGGGTCAGGCTGGGGCTTTGCATTGACCCACCACCCCAACAGATCCAGACCACGAAGATGTCCTGGCCGGTAGAACTCCTTGACAAAAAGTTCTGCGAATTGGGTGACGTCATGGAGAGCGGGGGACCCAGTACTCACTAGTTCCTCCGCCCAGTCCCTGGCCGGGCCACAAAACCGGGACACCAAGAACCCGATCCACTGGCTCTTAGTGGGCTTGGAATACACCAGGCTGCAGAAGTAAACCTGGCACCTGCAGAGGAATTCCAGCCGGTAGCACCCCAGTCCCGCTGTCACCGGTGGGAGTTCGGCGGCGAACCTCTGTGGGAACTGTACGGACTGGAAACGCGGGCAGTAGTGCAAGCGTCTCCCAATAAGGTGCTCTCCTGCTACTTCCATGGTGAGGGGTGGTATTCTGTTACGAAACAGGACTCAAAACAGGAAGTAAGCGCAGGAGTACAGTCTTTATTTAGACTTAAGCAAAGGACTTGAAACTTAAACATTTATCCTTTAAATAGGAATGAGGTATAAAGAACTGAACTCAGAACACCACTATGACATTTCACTCAGGCATTAACCACTTGTTTCACTCAGGCATTAACCACTCGTTTCACTCAGGCATGAAACACTCGCTTAACTCTGGCATGAAACACTCGTTTAACTCTGGCATGAAACATTCTTCAAACTCTGGCATGAACACTCTAAACTATGACATGAACACTCTTTAAACTAGAGCATGAAACTAGGAACAGGAAACTAGACAGAGCATGGACATATTACCGCCTGGCACCATTATACATTCCGTCTTTCCTTTAATCCATGATTACTCTATTGTGCTCTGCTCTACGCTAATACCTCCCGACATGCATGACAATGCGAGGGGTTCGAATAACCAGTCACAATTACCTTAATGGTTTACAGCTGGCAACACTTCACAACACACCCTCACACCTCCGCCAATAACTGAACCGGGCGGGGACATAACAGGAACCAAAACAAGTGCACATGTCCATTGTAAACACAGTCTTAGCGTCCATGTGCACTTCAAGTACGTGCACGCGCTCTCCAGCAGCTCGTGCACGCCGATGCTGCAGCGCCCTCTGCTGGCCAGATCGTGACAACAAATAAAACAGGGAACAACAAAGTCATAAAACCAGAATAGCAAAACAGGAGTAAAGGCTTGGTACTGCCAGAACACTGAGCCATTACTTAGCCATTAGGGATGCAGTGACAGAATGAAGCTTATATAGGTGCACAGTCATGAATGTGAAATTGAGAACAGGTGCAGACAGTCATGTGACATGGTCAGGTGAGGTGCAGTGGCTGATGGGAAATGTAGTCTCTAGTCCCTTTTCCGGTATTTCCATGACTTGAATGTGTTTGTTCAGGATCAGAGAAAATGTTCAAACTGATCTGGACCTGACCTGAGGCAGGACACAGTTGTAAAAAGATCAATTGCTAAATATGAAGAGATGAATGTGGGAGTCTAGAAAATCAGTGGGATAAGAATTGAGTCTTACAGTTTCCAGAGTGTACAGAGTCTTACATCCTGTAGCTTTAAAATAAATCCTATGTAGCACATAGTGACACCAAATCATTCCCTTTTTGTGCTGTGTATTTCTCCCTGCTGTCTCACCTTGTTCATGCATTGAGGAAGGAGTATATTGAATGCATGAACAAGGTGAGACAGCAGGGAGAAATACACTGCACAAAAAGGGAATGATTTGGTGTCACTATGTGCTACATAGGATTTATTTTAAAGCTACAGGATGTAAGACTCTGGAATTTCTCTGGTAGAAAAATGCTATTGCAAGCTATGGGCAGAAGAACGTAGCCTGGGCAGTGCCAGCTTGTCTTTTAGCTGCCATCAGCCAGTTAACCCTTACTGTGATTTCCTGATGAAGCAGCAATTCTCATGTAACAATAATCATTCTGTGGAATCATAAACAAAAATAAAAATATAGTGGAGGGAACAAAAATATAACACCTGGTCTTTTCCGATGTTTCTTTTTTTTCTTCGACTTTTTGTTCTCCTGTCTGCCAGAAATGTTTTGCACTAACCAGATAGCGTAAGCATGCTAGCTAGAACCCTCATCAGTGTTTAAAAAGATACAAATCGGGTGAGCAGAGGGCTTGAATCATTCTTGATCAACATAACTGATAAATAGCTTTTGGAAAAACTCACCTCCCATTAGTCACTAGCCAGCTATCAATGCCTTCTCAACTAGGTAATCATACAAACTCCAAAATGAATATAAATTAACTGTCATTCATTATCTTTCCCCCAAATTAGAGAACAAATAAAAGCATTAATTCTTTAGAATGATAAAATATCAGAATAATTTTTCCCCTTAGTAGGAAAAGTATGTAATATAATATTAGTATAATATCAAACTCTTTCTTTCACACCTGTGTTTATACACTCTCTGTTCTTTCAACATAAAAATCACATTGTGCTTATATCTGCTAAGTTCTAATATAAAGTTTACTTAACCACATTTATTACAAGTATACTAATGTATTTGGGGCGATGTACACTTTGTTTAATATACTATAATGTCTAAATGAAATTTTGATATGCTATAATAAGCAGCCTAATTGGAGAAGTCCACTAGTGTACTTTATGCTAGCATTTGTAAGTATACTTGAAGAGACGTTCACTAGGTGGCAAGTAAACTATTATATTAGTTTTATATGAAGTAATATGTGTAGGAAAAGTATTTTGAGTATGCTAAATGCTTGGGTCTACTTACTTATTGTCCACATTAAATTATGTATTGAGTTTTCATGTGAGGAAGTTTTAATCCAGTATATCAGCATACCCTGAATACATTTTGTCAAGCATTTTAAATTATATTTGTATTTCAAACTCCTTTTACTCAAATATTGTTTTAACTTGATTTTACTTTGCAACTCTTCAGCCAACACGTGTAAAAATAGCTTGACCCAGTAACTAATCATACTTTTATCTTTTAATACACACTATATGACTTGATCTAGGACCCTTAGTTCTAGTGAAAGGAAATCTAGAGCAATTTTTCTGGCAACAGTTTGAAGAAGGCCCACATATGTGTGTGAAGGTCAGGTGTCCACATAGTTTTGGCCACATAGTGTAAATTGATAAGATCCCATATGCCAGGTCTATTCCTATTCATGGTAAGCTTGAGTGAACAAATAAGTTTTCAGTCTGGCCTTAAATACTGACTGTGTCTGAGTCCTGAACACTAATTGGAAGGCTGTTCCATAACTGTGGGGCTTTGTAAGAGAAAACTCTACCCCCTGCTGTAGCCTTCACTATTCAAGGTACCAACAAATAGTACCAACAAATAGCACCTTTTTATCGAAGTAGGTATGGCGGATTATAAAAGACCAAAAGTTCGCTCAGGTACTGTCGAGTGACCATAGGTCAGTAGTAGTATTTTATAATCAATGCGAAATTTTACTGGGAGCTAACGCAGTGTGAATAAGATAGGTGTGATGTGGTAATATTTTCTGGTTCTAGTAAGGACTCTTGCAGCTGCATTCTGGACTAACTGGAGCTTGTTTATGCACCTACTGGAACATCCAGACAGTAAGGCATTACAGTAATCCAGCCTAGAGGTGACGAAAGCATGAACTAATTTTTCTGCATCGTGCAGTGACATTATATGTCTTAGCAATATTTCTGACATGAAAGAAAGCTATCCTAATAATATTATCTACATGAGCGTCAAATGAAAGACTGGGGTCAATAATCACACCAAGGTCTTTTATTGCTGCACATGATGAAACAGAAAGGCAATCCAGATGTGGTGTTCAGGGCCAAGGCAGGCAGAACACAGATGCTCCGGAGGCAGAGATGGTGCAAAGAAGTAGGTGTTTTATTTTAATTCAGGTGCAGATGTGGAGGTGCAGGGGTTTAGTAGCTCCAAGTCTACTGTCAGTGGTTGTTGGGCCCAGAGGGCATACATTCATGACAGGCCGTTGGCATTGCCTTGCTGGGCTCCTGCCCCATGCTGGACCTGACATGAGAAGTCCTGCAATGAGAGGAACCACCTGGTCACCCTGATGTTTGAGTCTTTAGCCCTGGCCATTCGTTGTAGGGGGGCGTGGTCGGTCACCAGATTGAAATGTTGCCCTGCTAGGTAGTACTGGCGTTCATCTACGGCCACTTTATTGCGAGGGCTTCTCGTTCCATGGCAGCATGCTTCCGTTCAGCTGGAGTCAGTTTTCTGCTGATATACAAGACCGGATGCTCTTTGCCACTTAAGGTTTGGGATAGGATGGCCCCCAATCCTGTCTCAGAAGCATCTGTGTGCACAACGAAGGGTAGTGAGAAGTCCGGGTTCCAGAGGACAGGTGAGCTGGTGAGAGCTTGTTTGAGGGTTTTGAACGCCTGCTCTGCTTGTTCAGTCCAACGCACCTGTTCCAATTGGCCTGTCTTGGTGAGATCTGAGACGGGGGAAGCTATAGAGGAGAAATTAGGGATGAACCTTTAATAGTACCCCGCCAGCCCCAAAAAGGCACATACCTGCTTCTTAGTCATAGGCCAGGGGTAGTCGTAGCCCTTCAATGCCTCCAGCTTCTTTTCTTGTGGAAAAAGAAACTACCGGCTGATGCGGTAGACCAGATATTGTGCTCCCATCAGTCCCAGGTGACATTTTTTTGGGTTGGCCATCAGCCCGGCCTTCTGGAGTCTTCAGAGCACTTCCCTGGGGTGATAGAGGTGGTCAGCCCAGGTGGAGCAGTATATGACGACATCGTCCTAGTAGGTGGCTGTGAACTCGTAGGGTGGCCTCAGAACAATAATTTCAGATGGTGAAATGTTGCTGGCACTCATTGGAGGCCGAAGGGGAGAACCTGGTACTGCCAGTGTCCACTAGTGGTGGTCTTAGCCTTTGCTTCTGGTGCCAAGGTGACTTGCCAGTAGCCCTTCATGAGGTCCAGAGTGGAGATGAACTCTCTCCCTAGACGTTCTATCAGGTTGTCGACTCAGGGAAGGGGGTATCTGTGAAACTTCAAAACTTGGTTACGCCTCCAGAAATCATTGCACAGGCCTTTTACGGCCGTGGTTGGGGCGTCAGGGGGTGATGCCGCATGCAGTGCACAGCCAGCCAGCCAGGGTATAACGACACACTGTGGGGAGGCCGGGTCCGGCCATGGGGTCCGGGCATGGGTTCATCCCTGGGTGTCCCATAGGCGGGGCGGCTCTCCTGTTGTATTCCATTGCAGGCTTTGCTCAGGCTGCCGGGGGAATGGGTCCATGATGGGGCCCCAGTGGATGATCCCTTCACTCACCCCTGCTGATCTTCAGCGTGGCTAGGGCACATTCGAGGGCCTCCACCATCACTCTAGGGCCCTTAGTGTCCTTCATCCCCACCGCTTTCTGTTCTTTGGATGGCAGAGTTCACAGGTTGACCGGCTGAATTTTAGCCTTCAGAGCTTGGTAAAAAGCAGCTTGGTCAGGTGGAAGAGTAGTATGTGCACTGGGCCTAACCCGACAAGGTGGTCCGCCCACCATTCTTCCTCCCACTGTTCATGCCTGGTGACCTGCTCGAACGTCACTAGGAAGGCTTCAGCGTCGTCCTCACAGGTGAGTTTGGTTAGAACTCCTGGGGCCTCTCGGCAGGGGTCTGGGAGAGGGATGGAGGCGGCAGAGCAGGGTGTTTTCTTCAGCGCCAGCAGCTCCTGGGTTGCGGCGCGCAGGCTTTGGGCCAGCTCCTGGGACACCACTTGCTGCTGGAGGTTAGTTTCCAGCAGATATTTTAGCATAGGGTCCATCTTCTCTTTTCTCTCCCTTTGTTTTTCTTCTCTTTTTAAAATTTTTTTGGGGGGTGAAGGTTCTGTGTTCTTATGCCCACATCCTCCACCAGTGTGGTGCCAGGGCCAAGGCAGGCAGAACACAAACACTCAGGAGGCAAAGATGGTGCAAAGAAGTAGGTGTTTTATTTTAATTCAGGTGCAAATGTGGAGGTGCTGGGGTTTTTAGCTGGTGTGTGGAGCCACTGTCTTCCCAGGCTGATGCACGCTGACCGGGCCCGCCATCACACCAAAGTTATCATGTGATCTGAACTACTATGTGGTCCTAGTAGAAGTACTTCTGTCTTGTCAGAATTAAGAAAGAGGAAGTTAAGCATCCAGTGTCTAATGTCCTGTACACATTCCTCAACTTTATTAAGCTGGTGTCTGTCATCTGGCTTTGCTGAAATATTCAGCTATGTGAACACCAAACTTTACCTCGGTATGCGTAGAGAAGTTGCTATTTACATCTACAAACTGATAGCGATCGGTCAAATAAGACCTGAGCCAGGAGAGGGCTGTTCCCTTAATGCCAACAACATTTTGTAGTCTATCAAGGAGAATAGTATTATCAATGGTATCAAAAGCTGCACTAAGGTCAAGTAACACAAGCAAGGAGACACAACCCTGATCAGAGGCCAGTAGTAGGTCATACCACAATAACCAGTGCTGTCTCTGTGCTATGATGAGGCCTAAATTCTGACTGATAGATTTCATGAATATTATTCCTATGTAGGTATCCTATGTAGGTATTCCTATGTAGGTATATCATAGCTGCTGCGCTACAGCCTTTTTAAGATCTTGGAGATAAACTGGCAATTTGATATTGGCTTGTAGCTGGACAATTGACAGGGGTCGCACTCAGTTTTTTTAATCAGGGGTTTAATAACTGCTAGTTAAGTGATTTAGGTACATAGCCTAAAACCTAAGGGAAGAATTGATTAATTTTAGAAGGTTTGATTATTCCATGAAAAAAAAACCTAAGGGAAGAATTGATAAATTTTAGAAGGTTTGCTTACTCCATGAAAAATCTGTTTGAAGAAACATGTAGGTGTTACGAAACACAGGGATAAACAGGAAGTAAGCGCAGGAGTGCTGTCTTTATTAATAAATCAACAAAACAAACAAGGGAACGCGGTCTATATGGAGTCAGTGAGAAAACATGGGACTAGAGTCGAGGCAGGAAACAGGACATGAAAACAAAGACATGAAAACATGAGCCGCATAGCAACCGCGCCGCAGTGCCATCTGCCACCGGTGGCGTAACAGAATCCCCCTCCAAAGGCGCCTCTCCCGGAGCGCCAAAAACCCCCCTCCAGCGGGGGTCCTGGGCCCCTGGGAAAGCTGTCTTTCGCTGCCACAGAAAACGAGCGGTCTCCGCCGGGCAGCAGACTGGCGGAGCACCACCCCCAGCGGCGCTGGAATTATGGCTGCCGCCCCCAGTGGCATTGGAACGCTGGGCAGCACTAGGACGCTGGATGCCGTCCCCGACAGCACTGGGACACAGGGCGGCGTCCCCGGCAGCACAGGGATGCTGGATGCCGCCCCCGGCGGCACTGGGACGCAGGCGGGCATCCCCGGCGGCACTGGAACTCGGAGGGACTGGAATTGGACTGGGGCTCGGAGGGACTGGACCTGGACTGGTGCTCAGGACAGGTTCCTCGGCTGAGCAGGGCAGCGGGACGGCCTCCTCAGCTGAGCAGGGCAGTGGGATGGCCTCCTCGGCCGGGCAGGACAGCGGGTCAGCCTCCTTGGCCGGGCAAGGCAGCGGGACGGCTTCCTTGGCGGGCAGGAGCTCCACAGCCGAGACCTCCCCGTAGGCCTCACGCTGCAGCTCTGAGGTCGCCATGTTGACCTCAGGCGGGAGCTCCATAGCCGAGACCTCCCTGTAGGCCCCAGGCTGGAGCTCTGAGGTCGCCATGTTGACCTCAGGTGGGAAGTTCTGGGCTAGCCTTCAGCTCCGGACTGGGCAGCGTGACTGGATCTCCCTCAGGGCAGCAAGGTGGAGCGTTGTTCCGCTCCACGCGACGGGGGCGAAGCGCTTCCTCCACACCGTGGAGCAACCAGTCTGCCTCTTCCCACCACAAATCCCGCTGCTGCCTCCATAGCACATACTCCGCCTGTTGCCTCCATAACGCAGCTTCATACGCCGCCTGTTGCCTCCATAACACAGCTTGGTACCCCTCCTGCTGCGTGCGTTGCCAGGCGTAGTATTCGTCCATTGTCTGGAAGTTCCAGTAAAGAAATTTCCAGACTCCGGGCTCTCCTGCTACTTCCATTTCTCGGGCGCAATATTCTGTTACGAAACACAGGGATAAACAGGAAGTAAGTGCAGGAGCGCTGTCTTTATTAATAAATCAACAAAACAAACAAGGGAACGCGGTCTATATGGAGTCAGTGAGAAAACATGGGACTAGAGTCGAGGCAGGAAACAGGACATGAAAACAAAGACCGCTTAGCATGCTAAACTTAGATGCTACACCGTTAATACTGATGCTTCTCACACAGGTATCTCAACTACAAATAATATCGTGCACGTAGACCCGAGGGGTTTAAATACCCAACATAATTGATCTAAACCAAAGACACCTGGGTTAAATCAAGGACATCCTCAAACAGAAACTAGAACTCGGGCAGTAAGCAAATGAAAACAAAGAGTCACGTGAGCCGCATAGCAACCGCGCCGCAGTGCCATCTGCCGGCGGTGGCGTAACAGTAGGTAAGGGATCTAGTATGAGTTGATTAGTTCAGCCTCTCTTAGGGGAGTAAAACATTCTAATTGTTGATCTGGTATTGCTATATTATTCTCTACATGGTTAGTTATAAGACTGTCTGATTTTAAATTAATAGACTGAATTTCATGTCTAATATTTTCAATTTTGCTAATGAAAAAATTAATTAAATCATCACTACTATATAATGATTGTGTGCATGTGTTTGTGGTGGATTTGTTCCTAGTTCATTTTGCTACCATGCTGAATAGAAAGCTAGGATTGTTTTTATTATCTTTAATTAGGGTGGAGAGATATACTGATCTAGCAGCACTAAGAGTTTTTCTACAGTTGGCTCTCCTTCCAAGCTGTTTGAAATACTGCCAATTTAGTTTGACACCATTTACTTTCTAATTGTTAAGTGGTCTGTTTTAAGGTGTGTGTGTAATCGTTATGCCAGGGTGCTAGCTTTTTCTCTCAAATTATTTTACTTTTAAGTGGAGCTACCTTATCTAGCATGTAGCGGAACGTTGACTCTAAGCATTCAGTCACCTGATCAAGTCCTTTGGGATCAGACAGTGATCCAATTATCGTTGATAACTCGGGGAGGTTATTGATAAAACTCTGTGCAGTAGCTGACGTGAATGTACGTTTGACACGGTAGCGTGGCAAGGTGCAAATTTTATGATCAATATGTAATTTAAATGAGATGAGATAATGGTCTGGTATAGCTTCAGACTGCGGAAGTGTGTTTATATTCTCTATATTTAATCCATATGTTAGTATGGTATATAAGGTCAAGAGTATGACCACCATTATGAGTGGATTCTATTACATTCTGATTGACCCCTACTGAATCTAGAATGGACACAACCACTGTTCTCAGAGGTTCTTTTGGGTTATCAAAATGAATATTAAAATTGCCAACAATTAATGCTTTATCTAGTGAAACAACCAAGTTCGTAATAAAATCTGCAAATTCACAAAGGAATTCAGAATATGGCTCTGGGGCTCTGTAAATAATAATTAACAGAATCGACTTGTGGCTACATATGTTATACAAGTATAGAGAACTTCAAAAGAGTTGAATCTATGATTAGGTTTTTATGTGATGTCTAGATTATGATTATAAATAAGTGCAACACCTCCTCCTCTGCCAGTTAGATGGGGCTAATGTATACATTAGTTATATATAACTGTATCCAGGAGGACTAACTTCATTTAATGCTATGTACTCATTTGGTTTTATCCAAGTTTCTGCTAAACACATTATATTAAATTCCTTATCAGCGATGGTTCCATTAACAATAAGTGCTTTAATAAAGATACTCATAGGGCAGTTTGACGCAATTAAAGAGGGAAAATCCTCATGTAGGAGCCGGAGCCACTTTGCAGGAGCCGCTCATTGAAGGTTCATTTTGCACATCTGGTTTTTCACATAGCAATTAGTTTATACTGTCATTTCATTAAGAGGACACACATGCAAGCTTCAGAAGCATGCTGAGATATGTGTGAAATAATCCATTTATTCAATACCCAAGCTGCATGTGCTACATTTTCACATGTACATGAAACATAATTGTGGAATTCCCAAGTGTGAAATTTCAGACACCACAAAGACAGTGTATGGCAGTGTATTCCAGAAATAGCCAAGCTATAAAATATAATACAGAATATAACCTGAAAAATGCAACCACACTCATTCTGAAACTGTTTGACATGTAATGAACCAGGCATTACTCAATATTTGTTCTCTACATTTACATATTTTGTTCTATACATGTACTGTACACCAGGTAAGACCAATCATGACCAATTCCTGAGCTACATGTGGAAAAACATTTATGGCTGAAGTGAGTACACTATTACTAGAGACTGAAAACTATATGAAGCTGTGACAGGGTGTTCGGGAACAGCTCTATTCATAGCAAACATATTATATTACCAGTAATTTCTATGTTCTTTTCTTCGTTATCTTAATATAATGTGTAATATCTATAAGCACAACAAGAGCACAACAACCAACTTTGATTTCTTGTATATTATAGTGTACTTGTCCAATAAAGAATAATTATGATTCTATGTACATAGGCAGTGCATATATACAGTATATATGTAATATACACACACATAGGCAATTATAAATATTTGTATTATTGGTAGGAAATGGGGGCGGTTTATTATGTAAACACAAACAATGAAAAAACAATGTCAAGATCACTTTAATGATGTATAAATATAAACATATATTCTTACAGAAGAAAAAAGTAGATAATTAATCACTCATTTGAATTCAGGTTTGGCTTCTTACAAGCTTTATTTGTGATGCCTGTACAAACAAAAGTCTAACAAGTCAAGTAATAGGACTATACTATGTTTATAATGTAACCACTTCCTTTAAACAGGGTGAAGAAACTATATATATATTTTATTTGAACATAACTGGGTAAAGAAACTATATATATATATTATTTGAACATTCACTTTACAATTGTAAAGTGAATGTTCAAATAACATATATACAGTTTCTTCACCCTGTTTAAAGTAACTGGTTATGAGGAAGCATCTCCAATCACAAGCTTGTTCTCATTGCTTATAAATTTATAAACAGTGAAAACAAGCTTGTGAGTGGAGGTGCTTCCTCGTTGCACTCACTGTGCTCATTATCAATATCATTAGGCTTAGAAGTATTCCATCAATTACTTATGCCTGGCAATGATCAAGAAGTTTGCTAAGAGCCACTGTGTTGATGATGTCATAATCGTAGCCATAAATTAAAGTGCTAAACACAGTCAATGTCAAACAAGAATAATCCAGATTCAAAACTAAGGGATACATGCAAGGGTCAAAACTAGGAATTATGTTGTGATGCAGAACTCGGAATACAATTCTTGGACTTAATAACAGTAAATTGCAGTATAAGACTTTGCTACAGACTAACAGCAGGGTAAATACATAGACAAAGTAATCAAGGAGTAACATAGAATGACTGAACACATTCGTGTAAAATCAAACACGAGCACATTACATTCGTCACTATGGGAACTGTGATCAAAAGGGGGGTCTATGACAGACAGATCCTGAAATATAGTCAGTGCATTATGCCAAAGTATATTGCAATCATTATAGCACTTAAAATTATTACAGGTTTAAAAAGAAAGGAATGGGTGTTATTATTATAATGTTTACCTTTCTCTTTCTCTCTCTAGGCTGGAGGAAAGCACTATCACCCTACTTGTGCTCGCTGTGCCCGGTGTCAGTTGATGTTTACAGAAGGAGAGGAGATGTACCTGACAGGTGAGGAAACAGCCAAAGAGATTAAACTAATTAAAGTTAGCAGGCAAGATTAATAAGTCTTTATTGATCACATATACATTACAGCACAGTGAAAATTTTTTCTTTGCATACCCCAGCATGTCAGGAAGCTGGGGTCAGAGCACAGGGTCAGCCATAAAACAGCGCCCCTGGAGCAGAGAGAGTTAAGGGCCTTGCTCAAGGGCCCAACAGTGGCAGCTTGTTAGTGCTGGGGCTTGAACCCCTGACCTTCCGATCAGTAACCCAGAGCCTTAACCAGTAAGCCACCACTACCCCCAGATCAGTGTGGAAACCTTCAGAAAAATGTCATCAGAGGGCATACAGTAGATAGTTCTTCTCTTACACTACAGTCAAAAAAGCAGCTATGGAGGATGTGTTCACTAATTTAGACGGCTCTATGGATTTCCTCCTGGCCCCTACGTAATTAGGGGTCCTGCCCTGCAGGGGCAAAAACCCCTGTTGTTTTCATTAGTTTTCTTCTTCTTCTTCTTCTTCTTCTGCTCTGGAAGTCTATGGCAGCCCATAGGACCGCTTGCGGGAAGGTTATTAAATTTGGCACACAGATAGATTACAGTCTGATCTGTTAATACAGCAAATTTGAAGTCTCTAACTCAATCCCTCTAGTGCAGAGGTGCCCAAACTTTTTCCTACGAAGGGCCAAAAATCAAACTTAATTGAGGGCCGTGGGCCGAAAGTTATCGTTGCATTTTACCAAACTGTATTATATTAAAATTAAAGTTGCCATGGTTCTTCTCATTTATGATTTAATAATATTTACAAATAATTAAATAAATACGAAACATTAGTCTGTAATCTGCTTAACTAACGCAGTTTTATTTTCGGAGTTTATAGTTCAATGAAACTTATAGTATAATAAAAACATAGAAACAATCCCATTTATAGTACAACATGTTCAATGCCTAATAGAACTATTCAGGCTATAAGCAATACAACCATATTCCTTCAATATCAGTGACCTCTAATGAGAGACATGAAGCTGGTCCTTATTTTTCAAAAGTTTTTCCAAATTGGGCTGCAGCTGACTTACTGACAAAGTCAGGATATTATGTAGGTGAGAGTCAGTTGGTTTGCTTCTCAGTTTACACTTGTTCCAGTTCATCAGACTGAAAGTCTGCTCACAGAGGGAGGTACTGCCAAACAGAGACAGCATCACTTGTGCCTGTTTGCACATCTTTGGGTACCTGTTTGCTGGGACACATTTGTAGAA
This sequence comes from Ictalurus furcatus, assembly GCF_023375685.1. NCBI lineage: Eukaryota > Metazoa > Chordata > Actinopteri > Siluriformes > Ictaluridae > Ictalurus > Ictalurus furcatus. The sequence continues at coordinate 7,114,692 of NC_071262.1, forward strand.
GAGAGGAACAGTGTGAGACAGGGAGTGAAAGAAGAGAAAAGCAGGCATGTAAAAACAGAGGGAGGCAAATAGAATAAATAACTGACAAAACAAGGAAATTAATCCATGATAATTTAAGAGAACTTTGACACAAATTTTATCAGCTTGATTAACAAAAAATACCAAAGCTGACACCACTGGATATAAATGCAAACTAAATATAAATATTAAGATTAATAATAACTGCACATAAAACTATTGTGAATATTATAATTGTGAATGTTACCTGCTGAGAGATGTCTTCTGAGCAGCAGTAATTTTTGTTTGAAGGCTCTGACATGATCAAAAAGCTGGGTGATAATCTGGTCTTTTCCCTGGAGCTGAACATTTAAAACATTCAGCAGCTCTGTGACGTCCACAAGGAAGGCCAGGTCAGAAAGCCATTTCTTATTCGTGGGCACTTGAATACTACTGATCTTGCTTTCCTGAAAAGCTCTGATCTCATCACGCAGATCAAAAAATCTCCCGAGAACTTTTCCTCGGCTCAGCCATCTAACCTCCTGGTGGTACAACACATCACCATATTGTGCATCCATCTCATCCAACAATACCATGAACTGCTGGTGAGAGAGCGCCTTGGAGTGTATATCATTCACAGTTTTGACAACGTCACACATCACATCCACAAGCCCGATGTATTTGGCACATAGCTGTTCTTGATGTAAAATACAGTGGTACCTTACTAATTTCCCCCCACATTCACTCACTTTCTGAGACACCAATGTTGCAAGACCAGATTTCCTCCCTACCATCGCCGGGGCTCCATCAGTTGTAATACCAGCCATATTCTCCCACTTTAATTCATTCTTTTTTTAACACTCTCTCAACAGCAAAAAAAAAAAAGATCCTCTCCTTTAGAAGTACCAGAAAGAGTCTCAATGCGAGTCAGCTCTTGAGTCACTTCAGAATTTTCATTTACTCCACGCAGAAATACCAATAGCTGTGCGGAATCAGATAAAGTATCTCACAAAAGTGAGTACACCCCTCACATTTTTGTAAATATTTGATTATATCTTTTCATGTGACAACACTGAAGAAATGACACTTTGCTACAATGTAAAGTAGTGAGTGTACAGCTTGTAACAGTGTAAATTTGCTGTCCCCTTAAAATAACTCAACACACAGCCATTAATGTCTAAACTGCTGGCAACAAAAGTGAGTACACCCCTAAGTGAAAATGTCCAAATTGGGCCCAAAGTGTCAATATTTTGTGTGGCCACTATTATTTTCCAGCACTCCCTTAACCCTCTTGGGCATGGAGTTCACCAGAGCTTCACAGGTTGCCACTGGAGTCCTCTTCTACTCCTCCATGACGACATGCCGGAGCTGGTGGATGTTAGAGACCTTGTACCCCTCCACCTTCCATTTGAGGATTCCCCACAGATGCTCAATAGGGTTTAGGTCTGGAGACATGCTTGGTCAGTCCATCACCTTCACCCTCAGCTTCTTTAGCAAGGCAGTGGTCGTCTTGAAGGTGTGTTTGGGGTCGTTATCATGCTGGAATACTGCATACTGATCATGCTCTGCTTCAGTATGTCACAGTACATGTTGGCATTCATGGTTCCCTCAATGAACTGTAGCTCCCCAGTGCCGGCAGCACTCATGCAGCCCCAGACCATGACACTCCCACCACCATGCTTGACTGTAGGCAAGACACACTTGTCTTTGTACTCCTCACCAGTGACCAGTATGAGGGAGTGTGAGAGCGATGACACCAAATTTAACACACCTGCTCCCCATTCACACCTGAGACCTTGTAACACTAACAAGTCACATGACACCAGGGAGGGAAAATGGCTAATTGGGCCCAATTTGGACATTTTCACTTAGGGGTGTACTCAGTTTTGATGCCAGCGGTTTAGACATTAATGGCTGTGTGTTGAGTTATTTGGAGGGGAGCTGTACACTCACTACTTTACATTGTAGCAAAGTGTCATTTCTTCAGTGTTGTCACATGAAAAGATATAATCAAATATTTACAAAAATGTGAGGGGTGTACTCACTCTTGTGAGATACTGTATATGTGTGGCATGTTGAGTAGTCTGTTACATACTAAAACTCACTCAGCCACCCTGAGATTATGAGGCAGCAGAATTAATGTGTAACACCTTAGTCAACATGCTTTGAGGTGATAGAGTTTAGGAGTCAAATCAGCGAACATCAGCCTTCAGCATTATTGATATGCATAAAATAGAAAATGTGGGGCCTGGGCAAACTGTGCAAAAACATAAATATGCTAAAACTATCTTAAATTGGTTGAGATGTTCTGCATAAATATTAATGATTGAAGATGATTAAAGATTAATGCCACAAAGCAGCACTCAAGTATTGATATTAAATTAGTTAGCAAGAAACATAGGAACACATGCATACATCTAAATCATGATTTAGCACTACTATACTTTATCCTAAATAGGAGTGTGTATGTCAGGATGTGATCTGTCCCTCTCAGGTTCGGAGGTTTGGCATCCTGCATGTAAGCAGGCAGCTCGAGCAGCAAGGAAGCTCAGAGTGCGGCGCATGTCAGAGACATCCATCTCACCCCCAGAGTCCAGCATCAGTTCACCCAGCCGAGTCATCTGTGTAAGTATAGAATTGCAGTTTGTCCCATGTAGGAATTTTCATGTTCATTTAGGAATTTTAGTATAATAGAAAGATTTACATCTAATGAAACATGATAACATAGTAATGTTAATGTTGGCTCTTTTTTATTTATATGATAGAAAGTGTGCTTAGGTCATTTTGGCCTGAAAGTATCAAAGTAAAATAAAGATGTTTTAAAAATGATTGGTCATTATAAATATGATAAATATACAAATTTGTATTATGCAAATTTGCATTTAGTCTGTGTAACATTCTCTTATACCAGAGACACAACCACACATATAGTCAGGAAGATTTGCCAACATCTGAATATTTTTATTACAACCATTTCATAATGACAATAATTTACAATTTACTTGTAATTTATGTTACATAACTTATAAGATAATGCTTATAATATATATACGAAAATACATTTTACTGCTGTATTTGTATGGGATGTTGTGACCAGAACTGGAGGTTCAGTCATAATATAACATGAAAATATTTTTGAAGAATTGTCAGCTCAACTTGCTCTAGATGAAGGGCAACAAATTAAATGAAAAACTGTTCCCACCGTTATGTGATGGATAAGCCTTATCACCTTATCACTTATGCCAGCTGTATTTCTGGCATATGTTCAAACTTTTTGGATTGTGCCCAGCAAAATCACCAGTGTTGATTTAACACCCACAGTGTTGAATTCACACTCTACAGTGTTTATATAAGTCCATTGGACTCAAATAAACACTCTGGGTGTTAATTCAACACTAGGGATTTTACTGTGTGTCTGCTGAACACAATCGAGGTTTGAATTTGGTGTGCTTTCTTTTCTATGTGGTGGAAAAACAAACATTGGCAGCCTCATGAGGAGTGAGAGCTTATAGAACTTTCAGACTCACTACTACAATGAAGCACAATGTTGTTTTTGACATTAGCGTTTGTGTTGTTCTCATTGCATTTTAATGTGTGAGTGTGTGTATGTGCTTGTGTATGTCTATCGTGTGTCCCTTTCCTCAGGCCAGAGTGGAGAATGAGATCCTAGAGTACAAAGATCTGGCCGCACTGCCTAAGGTTAAGGCCATTTACGATCTGCAGAGGCCTGAATTCTTATCCTATGAGCCATGTTACAGGTTCTACTCGGACGACAGGCTAGAGCGCCTCAGCTTCGGCGAGGTACTGCCCTAGCTCCACTTTAGATCCATGCTGTGTTAGGCTCCAGCATGCCACTTGTAGGTGTAGCCCAACTAACCTAAAGTAGTGTAGCTTAACGGAGCCTGGCCCTGTGTTCCCAATGTGCCTGTGTCTCATCTGTGTGTCTGTTCAATGCTTGCTGATTACCAAATAGGCAAAGTTGATAAATGCATGTGTTCTTTTCACACATACTCTATCTGTAGAAACCAAGTAACCATATCTGTCTGTAGAGAAATGTTTTTTTAAAGTATGTGATGTTCTTAGGCATGCATCGAGATAAAACTTCTGTCATTGCAAATTTTTTATATTCCACTTTTCTTGAATTTAGAATGGATAATGTTTGATCATACAGTAGAGTAGGATCAAACCAGTATAAGCCATAATTTTTTATATTAGTTTGTATTGAAAATGTTCAATTAGTATTCGAATCCTGATATTGCCACAGCCATCTGTGGCCAGGTGTCCAAGAGAGCAAAATTGGCCATACTGTCAGGGAGGTAGGGGAGGCATACTCTTTCTCCCATATCAATCACTGCAACACTAGCCAGTCATGGGTGTCTGTGAGCTCATGCATATGGAAATTGGTCCTCCGAGTGTGTTATGCCGCCCCCGATGTTGCATGAGCATCAATTTGAAAAGATGTGGTTGGCTGGCTTCATGTGTCTCAGAGGAAGCATGTGATAGCCTTCACCCTCCCTGGTTGGTTGCTGTCATCTGATAGGGGAGACCAAACTGGAGTGTGGGAATAGCCATGACTGTATAAGAGAGAAGCTCTAAGGGGGAAAAATTTAATTAGTATTGTAAGCAGTATTTGCTGATAATAGTACTTCTATCAATGCATCCCTACAATTTTTAGTGTTATTCTCAGTCCTGCTGCTACTATAGAATTTGTTGTCAGCACTTTCCAAAATGGCTCATTGTCTCAATAATTCATATTTAAGATTTTGTGAGTGTGGACACATAGCATCTGTCCTTGACAGCCATGCATCTGCAGCAGAAGCATTTTAATAATGTGCTGTTCATTCAGTACATTAAAGACAATGCCTTTCAGTAGCCTTTACTACTTTCAGGCTGGTGATGAATGAGACATCGTTTTGTTCTCACCACCAAAGTTTCTGATGTGAATGGGAAATTGAGACTGCAGGAAACAGCCATGTTAGTTAATGATGATGGGATGTAAATGTAAGTATTGGCTATGTATTTAAACACAAAAAAACCCACATCTAAAAAGAAAAGCAGCCTGACACAATCACATTAAGCTTATCATGTAACTTTATCTTATTGTCTGTATGTCTCTCTGTCTTTCGCCTGACCTCCACAGTCGTTGGGCACACTCTCCCCTTATTCTCAGGTAATAAACCTTGCCTAAAATCATCTTATGTTGGCCAGTTCACTGATATAAAATAAGCTTAAATATGCTCCATATTGAAAAGGAGTAATCAGCACACCTTGCTTTCTCTAAGAACAGTTTTTGTTTGGGCAGGACATGTATGACAGTGTGGATCTGCGGCAGCGTAGGTCCTCTAGTCCTGGTTATATTGATTCTCCTACCTACAGCAGGCAGAGCATGTCCCCTGTGCTGCCCCACTCTCCACAGCACTACTACCGATATGGTGAGTCACTGCAGAATGCTCATGTGCATGTGTACTAGTGATATACAGTATACAAATATACAAGCTTGCATCTTGAAGGAATTGTGCATGAACTGTACTTGGCAGCAAACAGGATAAGCATGTTAATTATTTCTCCTGGAATTATTAAAACTTGAAATGTGATCAAGATCAGCAATAAGTGGATTATAAGTGGATGGCTTGAAAACAAAGAATAATCATTCCATTGCTTGTTGCTTTTCTGGGTTTTTTTTGTTTGTTTGTTTTATCATGCTATATTTGGCACAGTACAGCTTTCCTGCCTTTACTGAAATGCATACCATACTATCCCAGGCAAATTCGTGAGCAGAGAGATTGCCAGCTCTGTGCTGTGATAGAGTGTGTATGACTGAGAGAGTGGGGTGATTTTTTTTTCATTCATGCCCTGCCTCTGTCACTCTCATTGGCTGGGGATTTGGCACAGGCACTGAAAGTGGCAGGAGCTCACCCTATTACCCACAGCTGGAGGCCAGGTCTAGCACACCCACTACAAATCAAGCGCCGAAGCATTTCCATGTGCCAGGTATGCCACAAAGACACACCATTGCTTTTAAAGCCCCTGGCAACACAGTTTAAATGTAAAAAATAAAATATTTGTAATACTAAAGACCTGCCATTTAATAGTTATTTCCAGTGGTAAATTCAAGAAATATAATCACAATCTATGATTTTTTATTATAATCAAAACTTACTTCTGCTAAGTTCAAGTGTTAGAAAAGTATGTAGTAATGACAAAGCTGAGCTTTCACAATACATTTGTTTTCACACAAGTTTTGAGTCAAAGCATAGTGTACATGCAGTTTTGCTTATGAAAATAAGTTGACAGTGGCTTTAACATCATTCGCTGCTTTGTACCTTTCAATTCATCATGCTGAGAATGCCATGCCAGAATGCTACTAGCATCCACTGATGATGGCTCTTTTTTCAGCTCTAGCTCATGTTTATATTGTCCTCAACACACAAGTTCTTTCTGAAAACACAGAATATCCAGAGGAAATGCACACAATCTTAAATCCTATTTCTTTTCCCTTTACTCATCAGTCTCTCCTCTATGTTTCAACTCTCACTTCTCTTTTTCTTCTCAGCAACAGGAGATCCTAACATCTACCGGAAGCCTCCCATCTATAAGAGACATGGTAGTGTTCTCAGCCCACCCTGTTCCTCTGTCTTGGCTGTTTGCCACTTAAGAAATTTGTGCTGGATTAATGTTAGATATTCTTTTAATTTAACACCAGGGTGTAGCCTAACAAAGTAATAAAGTGCTGTACAGCAGTGTTGTAGATGTCTACTGTATCTTTTTGAGTCTGAAGCAGAGATAGCCAGAGCACTACATAGTTTAGGTTTTCTCCTTTAACATACATTGAAAATTAGATCGAGTTGAACTGAATGTACTGAAAATTGCAACTGACCACCAAATCTCTTCTGGCAACTGACCATAAGGACTTGAAAGGTGCAATCAGTAGGAGAGTAAGCTTTAGAATTATTTGGGTTATGCTAGGGATTATGGAGAGTTTCGATGTATTTATAAGAATACAACAAAAGATTTTTTAACCCCAGACCAAGTAGTTGCACTTTGAATTAAAAAGAAATAAGGCCACCAGCAAAACAGTACTAACATATAATTGCCATAGTCTACATGTGGTTTGGTAGTTAAGTGAAAGTTGCCTACACTTGTGCAATTTAGAGGGCACGTTGTTGAGAAGCTTTGTGGACAAGCTATTTTGTTTCCAGCAAAGTGCAATATAAGTGGCTTCTTTAATATAATGTAAGCTATGGAAATATTTTGTCCATTATAAAGGTCACATCCTTTTTCTGTCTCAGTGACATTTATTAAGGTCTTCTTAAAGTTTCATATATGTGACCCTATTTTCTTTGACTAGCAGTAACAATGCATTGTTCCCTCTTAATTGCATGAAACTGCAGAGTGTATACAGATGGGTGACCAATTAAAAGGTATGAATGATGGCTCTATTATGCTGTGGTCAGCATTTTGTTTTTTGCCAAAGTTTTCGTCCACTTATCTCCTTAGTAGGAAGGTCACTGCAAATTAACACAAAGTTATTCTGTCTGATTAACCTTATCCTGTCCTGATGTAAGTGGTCTTTTTCTGGATGATTCTGCCCCATCCACAGGGCATGAGGGCCCACTAAATGGTTTAATGGATATAAAAATTATGTAAATCATGTGCTGTGGCCTTTGCACTCACCCCAGTTGAACACCTAGGGGAGATTATGGAATGTGTTAGACAACACTCTCCACCACCAGCAAAATACCAACTGTGGAATCTTTTAGAAGAATGGTGTTCATCTCTCTCCAATACAGCTACAGAAACTTCTAGAATCTGTGCCACTGAAGATGTTCTGCCATGTTTTGGTGCCCTAACACTTTACCAAGATGCTTTAATTTTCCTTTAATTAGTCACCTATCGGTATGTATCCTTGTGTGTGTGGAGTTTGTATAGTAGAATTTCCCAGAGTGAGCTTGTGTGATTGTGCATAGTCAGTACAGGCTTGTGACATTTTATTTACATGAAAGCCCAATTTATAACTGGACATACATAGTGAGTAGCAGGATTATATCCAGATAGGAATTATCCATAAAACAATCCAGATGGATATGCACTCAAGGAACATGTAAAACAGATTTAAATTCAGTAGAAAAAAATCAAACCACTTCAGGAGGTCAGAGGCACATTTTAGCTAGATGTTGGTCTCAGAGGCCAATCACTTCTTTTAAAGATTGAGACCATGTCAGAGACATTGAAGTTAACCAGCCCTAGACTTTATAGAGCAAGCATTAGACAGAGCAGTATTATATGACAGTATCTTTTAGGCCTGTGGCTATAAAAAAAAATTATCAACACCTTCTGACTAATCACACTGGTCAGAATTCAACAGCACTGTGGTATAAATCACGAGCACATTATGATGCTAAAGCTGGTGCCATTATGCCACATGAATCATGCTTTATGATGCAGCAGCCATCTTTTAATAAATAAAAGAAAAGTTCAAAATAAAACAAAAGAAAGCTGGTAGTCAGATGTTACTAACTGCTTTGCTTACAGTGGTGCTTGGAAGTTTGTGACACCTTTAGAATTGTTTGTTATATATATATATATATATATATATATATATATATATATATATATATATATATATATATATATATATATATATATATATAAATAAATCATCTGTATGAATATGACCCAAGACATCATCAGAATCCTAAAGCTAGGTAAAGAGAATCCAATTAAATAATTGGGAGAAAAATATTATACTTGCTCATTTACTTATTGAGGGAAATTATCCAATATTACATATTTGTGAGTGGCAAAAGGTATGTGAACCTTTGCTTTCAGAAACTGGTGTGACCCAGATGTTTCCAGTAACTCTTGATCAGTCCTGCACATCAGCTTGGAAGAATTTTAGCCTATTCCTCAGTCAGAACAGCTTCAACTCTGGGATGTTGGTGGGTTTACACACACGAATTGCATGCTTGAATTACTTCCACAACATTTTTCTATTGGATTAAGGTCAGGACATTAACTTTATTCTTCTTTAACCATTCTTTGATAGAATGACTTGTGTGCTTAGGGTCATTGTCTTGCTGCATGTCCCACTTTCTCTTGATATTCAGATCATGGACAGAGGAGTCCATGAAGGCAGATGCAAAATGCAGAACTTTTATTGAAAAAAGACAGACACAGGGAACAGGCTCAAGGAAGCAAACACAAGGAAAAGACACACAAGGAACCAGCATTATTTGTAACTTAATTAGAAAATAAACTCTAAGAAAAAGGGGAGACGGGGGGGGGGGGGGGTTTGTTAAACAAACAAACAAAAAAAACCTACATCAAAATACAGTGAATCAACAAAATCAAGAAGAGAACCAAGCACAAAATAACCTGACTTGCATTAATGCTCCAGCAATTGAGGAGGAAAAACAAGCAATTTAAATAGAGCACTGTTACAGCCCAGTCTAGGTTGGGCCACACAGTGTAACCAGCTCGGGATTCAATGGAATTGACCTTTTAAAATGAAGGAGCCATTAATAACACCACAAACAGGGTTGTTCAAAAGTTGTGGTATATTGTAACACACAATTATATACATACGGGCAAAGCCGGACGAACAGCCACCTTCACCAGACCTTACCGTGTGCAGGGGCGCACAAATTACAGCCAGTTCAATGCCTTGGATTAACAAGTCACTGCCTGCGTAAGAAGCTTCAGAGAAGGGTAGCACCTTTTCCAGCACGAACGACTGAGCAGCCCCAGTGTCTCTCAGCACACGCACAGGCTTTGCCTCGTTAGGACCCAAGGACACATATCCTGAATATACGGAAGGTTCAAATTGTGGCTCAATTTGACAAACGCTTTCAGAAACGTTCTGTGAAGCCGCAGCTGCATTAACCTTTTTAACCTCTGTTTGTTGCCTCGCTTGCTTTCGCTTTAATACTGGGCAATTTGCGATGATGTGACCCGGCTCCTGACAATAAAAGACACAGTCATAAGACACAGCTGAGGGTTTAGAAAAAAGGTATGAGTTTTACCCACAGGCTTCGATGAACGTGCTGACGCATCTTTCCGAGACAGAGAAGGACTGAACACAACTTTATGAGTCAAAACAAACTCATCCACGAAAATAGCAGCTTTGGACAGTATTAATTCCTCTGCCCGTTCAAATGCACCACCAGTGATTCTGGCAAACATGACTTAAATTCCTCTAACAATATCAGTTCCTAAACTGATCAAAATTCCTTACACCACTAACTGAACACCATTTATCACATAGCATGGCTTTCTCACGGGCAAATTCCACATAGGTTTGGTGCACGGATTTAACAGTGTTCCTAAAATTTTGCCGGTAAGCTTCTGGCACATGCTCATATGCTCGGAGAACCGTAGCCTTAACAGCATCGTACTCCAAATTCTGTTCTAAGGTGAGGGTGGAACATGCTTCTTGTGCTTTACCAGATAGCTTACACTGCAATAACAATGTCCACAAACTTTTTGGCCAACTTAATGTCGTGGCTGTTTTCTCGAACACAGCAAAATAAGAATCTACTTCATCTTCTCTAAATACAGGCACTAGCCCAACGTGTCGGTTAACATCAAAGTTAGGTGGACTCACCTATGAGGACGGCACTGGAGTCAGCTGCGGGCTGGAGTGCTCTGCGTCAACGGAATACGGGGAGGTTGCTCTCGGGGAGTTAAGCTTCCGTGGCAGCAGCACCGGCTTCTGCTGCTGAGCTGCCAGGTCGAGCCTTCTCCATTCAGCATCCAGCTCCTGCTCCCGAACTCACAGTAACTGCGTCTGGCACTCTTGCCGCTTAATCTCCAACTCAAGCTCTTTTAGCACTAGTTGCCAACCGGGGTACACTGTGCCAGCCTCAGGCTGTTTACGACCTGCAACAACCTTATCCTCCGGTTCAGTCACGGCCTCCGCCCTGCAAGTAACCAGAAGAAGCTGGGTAGGCTATGCAGCGACACCCGGAAGTGCTTTGAGCTCAGGTAGGACCTGTTGAGCCACGAGGGCCTCATACAACACCACTTTAACTACCTTTCTGCAAGCCGTACAGGGAAGTGCCACATGAAAAAAGTCTCCAATAAGGAGCAGATCATCCTTCCTACATCTATCAAAGTCCTCTAACAAAGGACACAACGTAAACATAATCAAATGCCATCCTTACAAAAGGCACAATACACCAACCACAACCTGACTCACCACACAAAACGCAAATAAATAAAGAATAAATCCCAGATGAGCCCCCAAATCTGTTACAGCCCAGTCTAGGTTAGGCTGTACAGAGTAACCAGCTCAGGATTCAATGGAATTGACCTTTAAAAATGAAGGAGCCAGGAATAACACCACAAACAGGGTTGTTCAAAAGTTGTGGTATATTGTAACACACAATTATATACATACAAAGAACCAAACACCAGAAATAACTTCAGGGTGGGCCAAGGCCAAAATAATAAACAAAAGGATTCTTTTGTTAGATAGCTAGCTTACCTAAAAGGAAAATAACAAAGAAAATACAAACACTTCCCTAAATACCTAAGCCAAAAACAGAGACAAAAAGACCCTGTCCCAAAAGAAATGGCAGCCACACCCCTACTGCCGGTGAACCAAGTGCAAAATATATACAGTGGTGAAGAGCATACACATAAACAGATGCAGGGACAACCAAATTCAATGTCAAAAAAAACAGGCAAGAGTCAAAACCAGAACAGCAGTCAGAATACAGAATTTGATAGCCACAACGGCAAGCAACACAAAACAACCACTCTCCTAACAACAAATCACACCATTCTCACTCCTCTTCCTCTTTAAACATGGTCGCCATTTAGTAATGTCATCTAAATGAGGCGGGAGCAAGGCAGGCTAGGGCAGGCTGGAAACTCTGGGGGGGAGTTCGGACCTGCACACAAAATATGGCACAGCACACAAAAAAACTTCCCATCCCAAAGATAGCGGGCTGTAACAGCACTAATCCAGCAGGGAAAATAAACACCTGGGTATGATTAGACATGAAATGGAGGGAGACAACAGAAGAAAAAGTTCTGCAATTTCAGAAGGGTGGAATTGTCCCTGGGGGCCATGACACAGATGTCCTGACATTGTCTTTTAGAATTCACTTGTATATTTCAGAATTCATTGTTCCCTCAATGATGGCAAGTCGTCCTGGCCCAAAATTGGTCTTGAATTTCCTCCATTTATACACAATTCATCTGACTGTGGATTGGTGGAGTCCAAACTCCTTAGAGATGGTTTTGTAACCTTTTCCAGCCTGATTAGCATCAACAACTCTTTTTCTAAGGTCCTCAGAAATCTCCTTTGTTTGTGCCATGATACACATCCACAAACGTGTTGTGAAGATCAGACTTTGATAGGTCCCTGTTCTTTAAGTAAAATAGGGCACTCACTCACACCTGATTGTCATCCCATTCATTGACTTGACTCTAATTTCACCTTCAAATTAAACTGTTAATCCTAGAGATTCACATACTTTTGCCACTCACCGATATGTGTATTGGCTCATTTTCCTTAATAAATAAATTACCAAGTATTATATTTCTGTCTCATTTATTTCATTGGGTTCTCTTTGTCTACTTTTAGGACTTGAAAATCAGTGTGAAAATCATTTATGCACATATATCGAAAGTTCTAAAAGGTTCACAAACTTTCAGGCACCACCGTATTGTGTGTTATAATGCAGTTGGACTTCAGTTGCACTAGAGGTATTAATGCATGTGGTTAAAATCTCAATGGGATATAAACCGTATACGAGACGCTTGAAGTGACTAGGTGTCAACAGTGTAAATAATAGATAATTGTTTTAGATTTAACATTTTCCTCACAGAATTTCTTAGACAACAATATGAAATAATTGAAATCAGGCTCCCAGGAAAAAGAGTGAAACTTTCTACAAATATAATGTGTAATTCATGGTCATACCCCCATCAGGAGAAACAAATTTTTCTCATTGCTTATCCAGCACACGTATTTAATGACCATATCTTGAGCATATAATAGAGATTATACCTGACATAAAGAGCCTCAAAAGGCTCATATCCTCCCTGCAGTCCTCTATTACATGGTTTTGTAGTGAAGATAGCGCTGAGAACCTTTTCTGTGTTGGCAATATGAGTCCTATTGCATAGACATGTTCTGCTGATCCACTCAAGCCTATATTCGACTCTAAGATAACACATTAACTGGTGTGAGCATACATATACATGCAGTTAGCTTATACCCAGAGGATAATCCTGCTTTTGATTTCAATCAAAAGGCCATTCAGTAATTATTGTTAATTATTTGGTAATGATGGGAAATGTACAGTACATTTATTTGCATTTTCAGTCAATGTTCAGTATTACAAATAAAATATTTACAGATTTCATATCATTTTTATTTTTGCAGTCTATTGTGTGATTTTCTGTTAAATAAATTTTCATATCATTATATAAAAAAAAGCAGTATGAAAGGTGTAAATAGTATATTTGTAATATTGAACTTTAATATGAACCGGCATAATTCTATTTTCTCTTGTGAAAATAGAAAAAAATATTGAAGTTATGCATGAAAGACCATTAACCAATGAGATCTGAGTTGAACTGTCATCCACCTTGTTTGCATTGGTCTGAAGTCACTTTTGTTCATGGAAATTCTGCAAGATTCCAGGTTCTGACTGAGAGTCGGGACTGATTTGTAAGCATAATCTCAAATCTGGCGTTTAATTCTGGGCAAATCTTATAGATTCACTGAAGGATGATCTAGAACAAAAAGAATAGAAGAAAAAGTTATAATATCAGGGTTCTTTCACATTTTCAAAATTGGTTAGAATATTTTATATTTTGGATCAGGCATTAGCTAGCTGACCAAACACAGTTACACACTCCAGCATACATATGTAGACTGTTGTTGTGTTATAAAAGTATGAATGCTATTGAGGGGATGCACTATTATAGAAACAGATTTATTTATCACAAGCCTGTAATGAATTCCTCATTCAGAAGTGTTTGTTACCCACACGGAGGGCAGATGACAGAGACAGGGACAGATGGATGTAAAAGAAAGATCTCCACCATTCGCATATTTACTGTATGCTACTGTATATGCATACAATGCCAGGCATCTATACTGTTTTACTCCTGTTTCGTTCTTCTTCATGTGGGTACCAAACTTAACTCTTACCTGTTTCTCATAGGTTGCAAATAATTCTTTTTTTTCTGTTTTTCCTTTTTCATTCTTATCACATAAATAAATTAAATATTCCCTCCACACATCTGATGTACTTTCCTCAATCAACCATTTACCCTGTAAGTATAATTTACCCTTCAGCATCAAACATCCTATACCTGTCTGTACTTGTCTCTGTCATTATATTATGCCTGTCCATCCTTCTACCTTTTCTCCTTTTGTCCTACTTATGCCTCTGTTTTCTTTTGTGTAATTTGCTGTTGTCTGTTATTTGGATGCTTCATACTAATGGGAATAAAAAGAATTGTAATTAGTCTTGGAGTAATGATTAAAAAGCAATTCAGTTAATTTTTCTAGCATTATCACCATATGCTGGGATATTTTAGCAGAGCAGCGCAGCATGAACAATGGTCAATTTAGCTAAATGTATTTATTTATCTTTAAGAGAGCTGCGTCATTTGAGCTATTGGAGTTGGAGCCATTCTTCACTTTGCAGTGAATAATGTCTTTTGTACTGACCATAGTGTGCTTTTTCTTCTCCATCTGTTTTTGTGTAGTTTTACCTGTGTGGTTCAAGAATGACATGTTATATTTATGGGACAGACATAGGTTTATCCTGATGAATTTTTGTTCTCTCCTCCCTCTGTGCAGACAATCACAATGCAGCCACAAAGAGCAAGACTAGCGAAGATATCCTCCAGTCATCCAGATTCTCAACAACCTACTCACCTGAGCACTACCAGCACACTCAATCAAATTACTTTCAAAGCCCTGGTTCCCCTAAATGTAGGTAACTGATGATGTGCTTACCTAGCGTTTGCTGCTATACTAAGCTGAAAACCAAACATTGGGTTGGCATGAATTTGAATTGTGTATGTTTTTTATTACAGTCACTTCTGTGAAAACTCAAAATCATACCAGATATATTGTGTAAACACCACGTATGTGTTACATAAGTGCAAATAGCAACCCTCTGGCTAATGCATACCTCACACATTCCATATATCATACGAGCATGCTTAATTTTTAGCATTAATGTCCTAAAATCCACTGTCAATAAAACAGTTGGATCATCTGTAATTACTACATAGATTAAGGAAAACATGATATGAGACGGTGGAATGGTAAATAATATGTATAAGTGTCTTTTTCTATGTTTCTATGTCTAGTTTCCCATGAGCCATACAACACTATACTACACATTGCAGAATCATAACATTGTTGTAGATTATAATTTTAAATAAAGTTTATTGAATGCATTTATTTGGAGTATATGCTTCACTTACATTCACAAGTATTAAAATATAGAGAAAGCATGAAATAAAAATGTTGCAGAATGGAGTCAATGATGCTTGAAACGCTGTTTAAAATGGAAACATATCGGTTGTGTGTGTATTGGACACATCTGTGTCTACAAAATCTACGGAAATGCGATTAGTGTTGGAATTGACCTTAAATGTGAACAAGCTGGCAAATATGAATAGTAGTTGCAGTATCAAATGTCAAAGATAATAAGATAAGATAAGATAAATAATGGCTCACTTTGATCTTTGTCAGCAGTGTACAAAGTTCAGAGGATGCAGACTTTTATAATGTAAAGAGATTATACTGTCATATTGAGTTTTTTGCAGATTGAGTTTTTATGGTTCGCTGTTTGCTTGCTTTGAAATCAACCCAAATTTGAATCCTGGGTATAGTTATAGACAGTAGCTTGTTTTAACTCATAGTATAAGCACAGTCTGCTTCACTGAGTCACCTACAAGCAATTCTGGTTGAGCTGCTTGCAGATTGAGTTTTTATGGTTCGCTGTTTGCTTGCTTTGAAATCAACCCAAATTTGAATCCTGGGTATAGTTATAGACAGTAGCTTGTTTTAACTCATAGTATAAGCACAGTCTGCTTCACTGAGTCACCTACAAGCAATTCTGGTTGAGCTGCTTGCATCTTTCATCCAATAATTTTTTATTTAACATCTACTCTCTCTAATACAGCTTTACGTATTCCACGAAGAAGATTCTCATCAGGAGGAGAGGAAGGTGGATGGAATTATGGTCTTCAAAGAGTATGAAACTCTTTCTCGCTCCTCTTTCTTTCTCTGTCTTGTGCCATCTTTATTCCAACAATTCTGCATATATAGTGACTCTTTTTTTTATTATTTGCCTCTGTACACCACCACAATGGATTTAAAATGATTGTGGTTGAAATATAGACCTTCAGCTTTAATTCAAGGATTTTAACAAAAATATTGCATTAACCATTTAGGAATTACAATCATTTTCCCTCATAGTCCCTCCATTTTCACAGGCTCAAAAGTAATTCAACAAACAAACAATCATAAATATTAGCATTATTTTTAATACTTGGATGCAAATACTTTGCAGTCAATGACTGCCTGAAGTCTGGAACCCACGGACATCACCAAATGCTGAGTTTTCTCCCTTGAGATACTTTGCTCTGCCAGGCCTTTACTGCCGCTTTGCTGCTTGTTTGTGGGTCTTTCTGCCTTTAGTTTTATCTTCAGTATATGAAAAGCATGCTCAATTGGGTTGAGGTCATCGGACTTTTAAGAATATTTAAATTATTTGCCTTAGAAGCTCTTGGGTTGCTTTCATTGTATGTTTTGGGTCATTATCCATCTGTACTGTGAAGCGGTATCAGTTTTCAGTTATCAGTTATTGGTAATCAGTTTTGCAGCATTTGACTGAATCTGAGAAGAAAGTATAGCTCTATACACCACAGAATTAATTCTACTATTTCTATCAGATGTCACATCATCAATAAACACCAGTGACTCAGTTCCATTAGCAGCTATACATGCCCATGCCTTAACACTTCCTCCACCATGTTTGACAGATGATGTGGTATGCTTTGGATCATGAGCCCGTCCTTTCCTTCTCCATATTCTTCTCTACCCATCATTCTGGTACAAGTTAATCTTGCATCAGAACTGGTCAGGATATTTTTTTAGAGGTTTTTTAGCTAAATCTACCAGTGGTTACCAGTGGTTTGCATCTTGAGGTAAACCGTCTGTATTTACATTCATGAAGGCGTCTCTTGATTGTAGCTTTTTACAATGATAAGTCTACCTCCTGCAGAGTGTTCTTAATTTGGCTAGATGTTGTGAAGAGGTTTTTCTTCAACAAGGAAAGATCATCCACTTTAGCTGTTTTCCGTGGCATTCCAGGCCTTTTGGTGTTGCTGAGCTTGCCAGTGCATTCCTTCTTTTTAAGAATGTACCAAATTTGTTGATAGAAAGTTCCCATGAACAGCTACCAAATGCATTCCATTCTAGACCTTTTATCTCCTTAATTTGCCATGAAATAACGAGGAAACAGGCCACACCTGGCCATGAAACTGCTTATCAGTCAATTGTCCAATTACTTTTGAGACTGTGAAAATGGAGGAACTCTGTAATTCCTAAGCAGTTAATGCAATATATTTGTTAAACTTGAATTAAAGTCTACACTTCAACCGCATCTTGATTGCTTCATTTTCAAATCCATTGTGGTGGTGTACAGAGGCAAAATTACAAAAATTGTGACACTGTGCAAATACTTATGGACCTGACTATATTAAAGGGTATAATTAGTGTTTTTCATTCTTGTTAGAACTGAACTCTATAGTAGATTTCACTCTCACCCTTTCAGATCCAGAGTGGGATTGGCAGGATGATCCTGAAGGAAGAGATGAAAGCCCGCTCTGGTTCTTATGACAACGACCCCTGGGGCAGCACACGGAACTCCCGTGCTGGGAGCAAGGAGACTCTGCACAGCACCAGCTACAACAACACCATCAATGGCTGTAAGTAAATCAGCTGCTGATATCTTATAATCCAGGTATCTAGAAAAATGATATAGTCTTGAAGATATTTTGCCACTT
Organism: Ictalurus furcatus; assembly: GCF_023375685.1. Taxonomy (NCBI): domain Eukaryota; kingdom Metazoa; phylum Chordata; class Actinopteri; order Siluriformes; family Ictaluridae; genus Ictalurus; species Ictalurus furcatus. The sequence continues at coordinate 7,132,743 of NC_071262.1, forward strand.
AGTTCTGAGAATTTTCCAGTCATGGACTACTAACAGACATTTAAAATGACCTGGTTACCAAGCATTTTTAAAACCATCATAGATACATGCTCATTCTTTGTAATATGGTCTACCACACACACTGTTATACCAGGTGCTATTATCATTCTCTCTGTCTTCTGGTTTCATAAGAAGCGGTTTTGAGAAATGAAATATATCAGCATGCAAATAAAATGGAACACCTTGTATTTCACAAATGTTTTGAGTTACAACATTGGAGTTGATTTCCATTGTTGTGGAAAAAAACCCACTTCTCCCTGAAGGTCTCATCTCTCACACTCAGGGGAGAACCAGCAGAAATAAAACACACGCAGACCAGTTTGTAGATTACTCAGTGTGTTGATCAGCTCTCCTAATATTCTAGTAACAGACAGAATGCAGCTCATAGTGTTAAAGTTGTTGATATGGTACTGATCTCATTATGGCAGTGAAGTCCTGGCACACTTTTCAGTAAATGCATGATGCAGTGTGTTTGAGAGCAGAGCAGAGTTACCACAACACAAATGTAAAGTGTCTCTCTTACAAATGGAAATTCAGACACCAACCTGATCTTCACATCATACTTGCACTCTGTTAGTCTGCTTCCCTTTCTCTCACTGCCTCTCTATTGCTTTCTTAGTCTCCCTCTCCCTGAACACTCTCTGTCCCTCCTTTGTGTCTCACTGTTGCTTTCTCCTCGCATGCATATGTGACCTGCTCTCCCCATTTCTATTTCTGTGTGCCTCATGGGAAAGTGCACAAAACAGATCATTTTTTCCCTGTACCTTCTGCATCGCTCCCTCTTTCTCATTCCCCTTCCTTCCAGCTCCCCAGTCATGACTCCTGATCCTTGTCTCTCTTCCCTTTGTAACTGTGGTCTATTTATATATGTCATGTGTCAGAGATGGCTGCAGCTGCGGGTCAAGGGGTTTGTTAGAACAGTGGCAAACCATCCAGAAAAAAATAGACAGAGGGTCAGGTGATCAGCACACAGATTATAAATCAGGCAATACCAAAATCCAGAAACAAAATCAGAATCAATAATCAGAATATCAAACACACAGACATTACATTTATATGGACAAAATTAATCCAATATTAACCCGATTAAGACAATACTCTGATTAAGAAACTACCATGTAAACAGCGATTATTGATTACCTTAATCCGACTAAAGTCATACTCAAAATAAACACAAATCGAATTAAGAAAAGTGGAATATTCCTATTTTAGTCACATTATTGACATGCATTATAGACATGTGCACAACTTAATCCCAGTATTAACGTTGTGTGGGAGTTTTGCATTTTGCGATAGGACACATACACACACGGCAGTGGTCAACCGTTTGACGGCAAAAAAGAGAGCATGGCTGCGTCCGAAACCGAATACTTACCTACTATATAGTAGGCAAAATACATGTATTTCAGCTACTATATAGTAGGTAAGTATGCGGTTTCGGACGCAGCCCATTGTTCCAAGCAGTCGTCTGTTTGCACCTATAGCATAACAAATAATTAACTGCACTTGAATCTTTCGTAAAATTAAAAATGAAACACCCAAAACTGTATATGGTACCATAATGAAGACGTAATGACGTGTGCCATTAATCGATCTATGTTCTATAACATGTAAAACAGGAACATGAAAGGAATATTCTAAAAGCAACTCATCTAAACACCTTAATCAGGATATTGTCTTATTCAGACATCTTATTCATAACACACATTGGTATGTCAGGTTGTACGTCATTTTCTGTTTAAAGTGTGTGTGTGTGTGATGATCGCCAGGTGAGTGCAATCAGCAGTCAGCTGAGCTTGTACTCTGGAGCAGCCATGTTTGTAGGCCACAAGGTGTTCTGGGAATTGATGTCTGGCACTGATTACGGCATTGACATGACAAGATATAAACATTTCCAGTTCTATACTATACTATGTCTGTTCTATTATTTGGTGAGCTATACTATCTTTTTTGTAGTATAACAATATAGACTTGGTCTATGCAGGGTAGCTTAAGATGAAAATTGCACAGCACAATTTGAGTTTGATTTGTAAACACTGCAAAACTTTTCTATGGCTGGAACAGCTTTGTCTGTGTATGATCTGAATCAACTGCATTTCATACTGGTATAGACACCATGGGGAAGTGTCACATTTCTGTGTTCTTTTTCAGCTTCAAAGGCACTCTATCCAGCTGAAAATGGTGAGCAAGTCAATGCTTCTTGCATTGGGGGGGATTTGGTAGGAGAGTATTAGAACAAAAGCAGGTCATGTGTGATTTTTCAATGTAGGTTTTTATAGTTCAGCTGGGGGTTAAGCAATACATGGCACAGTTTGGGGAATATTAATTGAGGGTTTGATGAAAGAGCTGGAAGAGATGTGACATTTTTTGAGCAGCACCCCCTACTGTCCACTTACAGTTAGAGAAAAACTTGCTGATCTGCATGGCATTTTGTTTATTTCATGCTATTCAGTGCCTGCTCTCTGGATATTTTCTAGAATATATATCAAAATCAGCCTCTTTACCAGGATATGGCAGAAATGGACTACACAGGGTAATAAATTACAACAAGTGAATGAATACAATTGCTGCTTGACAAATAGAATATTTAAAACTTTGATGTGAACCTGACCTTGATTGTCAAATAATAATGTTTGTTTTCCAGCAGCAAAATACAGACTACTTTCAGTATGACAGTGGCAATGAGGTCAACTGGGGAATCAGAGGTTAGTGGTAGCAGCTTTGCTATGGGGTTAACTATGGTGCTAAATTATGGGCATTTTAATGTAAATTCAGCAAATTTAGACAACTAGACAACTAGACAACTTTCCATGATAAACAGCAGCTAACAGAGTGTTTCTTTTCTCTTACATGTTCTTTTCCCCGCGCAGAGTACAAGGTGAGTTCTGAACCGAAGGAGAGGTAAATTACAGTACTTCAGCATAATGAGCTCAAAGCAACATCCAGCTGAGTAGAAGAGGAAGAAACCAGAGAATGGGGAAATCAGTTTTCCTTTCATAAGGTCATGGGGATACTTGCCTTCTCTGTGGTTAGCCAGTGGTCATGGGGAGGTCAAGAGCTGACCTCCTAATAAGAATGCCACCATGTAGCTTGATTCCTGTCTTTGAGCAGTTAATGTAGCAGGCTTGAATGGCTTCACATCCAAGAACATCCAACTTGTTATCCCCATTCCTGCAAACAATATTTGAAACTATTAGAAATAACTATTAGAAATAAATGTAAGAAATGTCTTCCATCATATTTGCTTATTATATTTTCTTATTAAAATTAGATTAAAAATAGGTATGCCCCTGCATTTGCTGTCAACTCTGTTACTTTGCTGACTGTATTTAAAATAATGTATGCTTACTTTAAGTCTTGTAATTTTGAGAATGTGACCATTCTTCAGAACATCTATGCCATGTGCTTCACCATGTGAGGAGTTATGGCTGACATAGACAGGAACCGTCAGGAAGTGTCTGGTACTGATACTCTGTATGTTAACAAGTTTGATATGTTCAGTAAAATGGTTGACCACTGAAACTACAATAATAGAGAAGACATTTCTAAGTAAAAGTAAGAGCAAATTTAGTATATATGAGATAAGTTAAACATTAAAAGAAATTTTACAATAACACTCAAAACAAATAATATTTGCACATCCCAACCATAAACAGTATTGCTTATTCATGAATGTTGATGCTAACGTAAAATGCATATTATATTGTCATATTAATCATATATTGTGTGAAAAGAAATGTCTACTTACCTATTATTGGTAAGAATAAAATAAAAGCTGTTTAAACAAAAGATTTTATGTAGAAGTATGTACTTACAATAAGATTTATTTAAAAGTATGAGTATAATTTTCAGGCTAAAAAAATGTGTGCGGGGGGGGGGGGGGGGGGGGCTCTTGGGTGTCTCAGCAGCACAATGCAAAAAAAAAAAAAAAAAAAATCATGCAGATACATTTAATGTTCTTCGAACACAAAATACGATCTCCGAAACTGGACAGTTGAAGAATAGGAAAAGAGCAGGTTTATTTTGTCCAGTTTCTATGAGCCTGTGCCCATGATAATCCAAGATTACAGTTTTTGGCTGACAGGAGTGGGGCCCAATGTGGTCTTCTGCTGTTGAAGCTCATCCACCTCAATATTTGATGTGTTGTTCATTCTGAGATGCTCTTCTGCTCATATATATATAGTAGCTACAATGCTTGTAAAGAGTGATTGTTTGAGCTACTATATCCTTCCTGGCAGCTCGAACCAATCTGGTCATTTTCCTCTGACTTCTCTCATCAACAAGGCGTTTCCACCCACAGAATAGTTGCTCACTCAGTGATTTATTTATTTTTTTTGCACCATTCTGTGGAAACTTATAGATGTGTGACGTGTGTCTACCAACAACCATGCCATGAGAGTCACAGAGATCAGACTTTTTCTTCATTGAACTGTTAACTGAAGCTTTTGACCTGTATCTGCATGTTGTTGTTTTTTTTTGCATTGCGCTGCTACCACAGGATTGGCTGATTAGATGACTGCATGAATGTGCATGTGTACAGGTATTCCTAATAACGTGGACGATGAGTGTAGTTCACAACAGAAAAATAGTATATTTACAGCATAGCGGCCATTATTGTAATCAGCTGAATTGCTGAATTGTTGTTGCTGTCATTAATCCTGTTACCCTTATGTCATCTCTATTAAGACATATTTTGGTAATAATATAAAAACACAAAATAGGATGAAATTAATAGTTTGAAAGTTCATTTACTTATTATAAAACAAAGGAAATTGGTTTTATAGGAACTCATAAAAACATTGTAAGTTACTCAGAATAATGTGTATTACTTGTGAAAATATGCATATAATTCTAAAATCTACTGAATATTAATTAATTGTATTGAATTGAGTGGCACTTAATTTGCCAGATAGTGCTGAACAACTGTATTTAAATACATTGGATTTAATATCAAATAAATGTGTGAATGGCAGTAAATGGGTTGACAGCCATAGCTTATATGAACAAAAATATTATATAATCCATAAGATATAGTAGTAGATGATGGCCATCACTATATTTTCTTTCCTCATGTCAAACATTCTGTTTCATATAAAAAGTAATGAAATTTAAAAAAAAAAAAACAAACAAACAAAAAAACAAGCTATTTAATGCAGCTTGCTAGGTCAAATATATAATCTCGGATATAATGACCCATCTGCGTAATTTCTAACTTAAAATCTCACGTACAATAACAAAATTACAGGTATATCCTGTGTGATTAATGCAACTGTCACTACAGGTTTACCCATATGAGGCGCTGATTGTGACCACCAGGGGGCGAAACAGGCTGCCAAAAGATGTAGATAGAGCCAGACTGGAAGTGAGTCATTTTAAAATTCACTTATGCAATATTCATTCATTTTCAGTAAACAGTGGATACAGAGCCTATCCTGTGAATACTGGGCTTATGCCATATGAATTCAATATTTTACAGGGACACAACATGTCTCCAATTAAACTGCACAATATTTTAACACACACCTGTAATGACTTTCAGAGGCATCTGTCTCCTGAGGAGTTCTACCAGGTGTTTGGTATGACCATGGCCGAGTTTGACCGACTGGCACTGTGGAAGAGGAATGAGATGAAGAAACAGGCTAGGCTATTCTAAATGTTCCTGCTTCCTACATGCAGAGATCGAGACACCTGTCCAGAACCAGCCGACACACTTTTTCTGCCCACACACTCATAAGCCGACTGAGCAACAGCAGTGCTGCTGAACATGTGCCAGGCACATATGTAGTATCACTGAGTGTAGGAAAGAAAAAGAGAGCAACAGTCTTAAATAAAGAGGAAAGCTATTAGTCATGTTCGATTCTTGTTGCTTTAATAGATTTCTTCTCATTTCGTATTGACAAGAATAGAGAATCAAATGTAAAAATTTGGGAGTTTTGCCTTATATTTTGTGTTAACTTATGCACCAGCAGAGTGACTAGAATGTAGACATTATATTAACAATATAATCTGAGATTCTTTTTTTGTTCCTGTCCTGTATATTACACTTGTAAAGTAATATTTTATTTGACTTTATGGACCATTTTTTGCTTACAATGGAAACACCTAGCTGAATAATAATTAAGGTTAATAGAAACATGCAAGCTTTTCCATGAAAATGAAAACCAAAGTCTCAGTACTGTGTGTGATTTACACAAAAAATAGGGATTGAGCACTATCCATGCTATAGATGATTCAGGGTCCTGGGCCTAAACACTGAATGTAACTGTTTTTCAACAAATACAATTATTTAGTAGACACAGTCTAAAGAATGTGTTGCGCCATCCTTAAGAGTTTTGTAAGGGTAGCAGTAGTTATCAGTATCTAGGTCATTTGTTTTCAGAATCCTTAAGGAATATTCACACACTAACGGACACAAAGCATTAAAACACATCAGTGGTAAGGGGTATGTTTTAGGTTTTCTTATTTCTTTATTTCTCTGTCAGAAACAGAATGTCTGTTTATCGACATTTAAATTAGTCTCTTTTTAAAACAGGGCATGCAACATTTGGGTTTATGGCATTAAGGTGTTATGCTGCATTTGTTTCTTTTCATATTACAAGCATGATTATCAATTTTTGACAATCAGAGCAATGTTATTTTACTCAAGGGTACATCCATTGCAAAAAAAAAAAAAAAGACCTCTATTGCACTTAATTGGGACCTAATAGTGAAGTCTGTAATACCACTGGATAATTGTGTGCACTGTGTAGATTATGTTAGATTTGGACATCACAAACCATCAGATGAAATGTCTCTGTTTTACACCTTTGTTAATGTTTTTTTGTTTTGTTTTGTTTTGTTTTTTGGCCACTGGTATGTTATAAAGTGTTATACCAACTTCAGGGTAGTTAGTGGGAGAGTGAAAATATTTTTTGATTCTTCCTTTTTTAAACAGTACAGCTACCTATCTAGTTAACTCTATTTATTTGTTTCAACAAGTTATGTAGCTATCTTATATTTAAATAAAGCTGGTTTTCTGGTGTATTTCGAATTTGTTTGCCACTGTAAAGGAGGATAAACTTTCTGAGATTCAGAATGCAGATTAGTTACATATGTAACTGTAGTTCTGTCAACCCTGGATTACCACCAGATGAGTTGTGAAATATATGAATACCACTCAGTGCACATCTCAACCAAGGTTACATACTGTAGTGACATAGCACACAGTATTTGCAATAAATACCACTCGGATACTGCAATCAGTTCCCAGAACCTTCTCACCCAGCCAGCTCACCCAAGATCTGTACATAATCCTGGGAACACTGGGTGTGAGGTGAGATGCCAGAGTTCATTGCAGGTCACCATGCACATTCACACCTAGAGCCAATTTAGTGTAGGCAGTGAACCTACCAACATGTTTTCAAACAGTGGGAGGACACCAGAGAACATGAAAGAAAGCCATGTGAACATGGGGAGAAGTGTAACTCCACGCAGACAGTAAGCCGAGCTCAGGATCGAATCAGGGACCCAGCATCTGTAAGGCAGCAGAGCTACCCACTACTCTACCATGCTAGCATTAAAGACAATTATGAGAGTGAATAAAACACCCTGTTGGCATAAAAACCCCAATTCTGTGGGAAAACCACACACCTTGCAACACTGTCTATAAAGCTCCTATCATAATGCATGCTATTAATGTACACCTGGACAACATTAATTGGCTGCTGCTAATGACCCAAAATTTAGTGTATCAAGTGAAATTTGTAATCAGCCACACTTTCCATTTCTCCTTGCTTTTGTTGCTCCAACTTCCCACTTTTTGTGTAATCCTCCCTCAAATGCAATGCAAGTAGGCCACAGAGACCTGTGTGTGCAATGTACAGGGGAGTGATGGCACAGGTTTTTCACTCAGAATGAGGCCTATTTATGCAAGTTGCATACAGCCTCAAATATGCTTGTAGAAGGATTTGGGGGAACTCCTCCATGTATAATACTTTAAGTTCCTTTACAGTAGTACTTGGAAGTTTGTGAACCCTTTAGAATTTTCTATAAATCTGCATAAATATGACCTAAAAGATCAAACTTTGCTGGATCCTTGTTCTTTAAATAAAACAGGATGCTTATGCACACCTGATTGTTATAATTGAAAACACCTGACTCTAATTTCACTTTCAAATTAACTGCTAATCCTAGCGGTTCACATAATTTTGCCACTCACAGACATGTAATTTTGGATCATTTTCATCAAGAAATAAATGACCAAGTATAATTTTTTTGTCTCATTTGTTTAATTGGGTTCTCTTTATCTACTTTTAGGACTTTAGAAAATCTGATGATGTTTTAGGTCATATTTATGCGTAAATGTAGAAAATTCTAAAGGGTTCATAAAATTTCAAGCACCACTGTATATTCTTAGGATTGTGCATGTTGGCTTCCTTCTTCAATTCATACCACAAGTTTTCAGTAGAGTTCAAAGTCATTGACTGATATGGTCATTGCAAAACATTTACTTTGGGTTTCTTTATCCATACAGGCATTTCTAAAGTGCAGGCCTTATGAGATGTTCCCAGTAATGACTTTTTTGTAGCAATGCGTCCACAAATAATAATTTAATACTTAACTAATGCTTTCGTAAGTAAGGAATAAAACATGACAGAAGGTGCTGCTATAGGAAATTACCAGCTGGTGTGAGGCTACCACAAAAGTTACTACCCAAAGATTTTAATTATTGAAGCTTCTCCTGTGGGGAAAACTTCAAGGAACAGCTTTACCCCTGGATCTTCTTATCATACAACCCCATTGTTGATTATTTTCCTATAACTGCATGTCCCATCTTGATTTAACTTAATAATCTTGTTTATCTTAATGATGGTAATAGTTAAGCATTAATATTATTAAGGTTTGTTATTAAGGTTCTACTTGGGACATGGGCAGGTACATCCCTAAATTGATAAGACAGCAGCGATTGTGGCCTGCCCGAGACCCAAGTCACAAGGTCACCGCAGAGTCATCTGACCAGTGATGCATGTAAAGAGAGTGATTGCAAGAAAGAAGGCAGTTTTAGAGACACCTACTTCAGGTCAGCCTCATGCATAAGAGCATGAGGAAGGTCTTTATGGGACAAGGTGGAGGTCCCACAAGAGGCTCTCCCTAACCCTAGAAAAGCAGTAATAAGCCTGTAGACATCATCTACAGTATTGTTGTGCACTGCAATGGCTGCTATACACCATTACAAATGTCTGCTATACACCTTTTGAGTCAGTGGGGGCTTGCTGCTGTTTAGCAGTTACTGGAGCAAAGTTAAAATCCTAGATAGCAGGCAACGCTAGAGGCTCTTCCATTGAGAAGTGTTTCCTGGACTGCTAGAGTCTCAGGGGTCAGTCCCACATGACCTCGCTCAAATCCCGGCATCTGTTTTGGATAGCAGATCTCCTTGGGGAGGAATCCACCAGGTTGATCCAATGTCTAGTAAAAGTAGCAGTAAGAACCAAGGTCTTAACAGCCATCTTCGGGCCACAAGCAGGTCTCTGTGGCCTACTTGCTAAAATCCTGTACAGTGTAGTCAGAATCAGTGGCAGAGCCTGTCATAAATGCCTGCCAGCTGGCAGGGGCAGGAACAGAACAGAGTTGAAAATGGTGGCTCGACTGGTAGGTCATTTTCAGCAAGGGTGTCTCTAGAGTTTAACCACGGGGGACAGGGGCCGGGGGGCCAGGGGGGCTCAGACCCCAATGTATGATGTGCAAACAATGAGGAGGAATGAATACAAACAAGGAATGCAAAGGTACACAGTCAAGTTTGTGAGTACATGCTTGTGTTGTGTGTGTGTATAGCTAGTATGTCAGTGAATCAGTAATGAATCAGTGACTGTTCATGACATTGTCTCTCATATTTCTCTCATATTTTTGGTCTCTCCATCCTGCTCTCCATTTCATTTCATCTTCTCATTCCTCTGCTCCGTGTTCGTACTATCACCAGCAAACATAGATTGTGACTTTTTTATTTGTACAATTTTTCAAATTAAAGGGAAAAGTTAAAATAAAAAAGGAATCAAATGAATGAGCTGGATGAAAGGGGTTTTCTCCTCCATGTCTTCATATGTGATGTTTCTGTCATGCCCTCAATACGTCCTAATGTAATAATACACTTTTTTCGGCATTCACATATAACCGGATTGCTTACTAAACTTTGTATTCTGAAATGTTAAGCTTGTTATTAGTTCATGTATCTACATCTATCTGGAAGGCAAAATGTTAGTAAAGAGTAAACATAAATTAATGTAGACAGCACAGATCAGATGAATATAAATAACATGCAGCCACCATGTCCACTTTAACCAATAATGCAAGGGCTTTAGGCCTAAACGGAAAACGTTTAATTCACCATGCAAACTTTCCAATTGCCATGGAACAAGCATTATATAACCATTCACCAACATTATGTGAATCATGCAGTGAGCAGAGCAAAGATTCTGGAAAGCTCTGCACCTGAAGCTTTGGTTTGGTTTAACCAAGCAATCAGAAAATGGGGGAGAGGAGTCTGTGGACAGTTTGCAGGTTACTTATTGCTGCACTGCTGCTTTTGTCAGCTGTCATGCTGATAAAAATAATAATAAAAAAAAGGATTACAAAGGATTACAAAGGATTATTAAAGGAAATGTCAAGTTTCAGGGGGAACAATTTAAGGGGAATTAGATGAATAATAGGGTCTAGAACTGCCTATAATTATCAACCTGTATTAACTCCCAGAAGCAGCTGTAGAAATGGCATGCTAGGGCTCCTCTGAGAAGGGATGAGAAAGATGACTGGCCACAGATCTATAAAACCATGAATTGCATAATGTAAGATCCTGGATCATTGATTTCAGCTGAGCCATGTCTGCTGTGAAGTTGTTGATTCATCTGGAGAATAATTCTGACTGTTTTCTGGGATTAGCATGGTTATCTTTGGCTCCCCCTTCAGTATAGCCTGGCGGAAGTCTGACAGAAAGAACAGAGAAAAAGGTATGTTGTGTCTCCACTCTCCAGTGGGAATACCAAGTGGTGGAAGAAGTATTCAGATCCTTTTCCTAAGTAAAAGTACTAATACCACACTATGAAAATACTCCACTACAAGTAAAAGTCCTGCATTCAAAAACTTACCTAAACAAAAGTATCTAAGTATTATCAGCATAATGTACTTAAAAGTAAACTTACTCATTGTGCAGTAAAATGGTCCCTGTCAGTGTTTTACTATTATATACGATGTATTTGGATTAATATTACTGCTGCATTAATGTATTTGCTATAATGCATTTTACTGATGTCGATGTTTAAGGTTGAGCTAATTTTAACTACTTTATATACTGTTGGGTAGTTTAATCTACAGCAGTTATATTTTATATGATCATCATATGTTTGTAGTGTCACTGTCCTGTGAGAACCACATACCTCTAAAAAGTCAACTTTTCATGAGCTCAGAAAAACAGCCCTGTTTGGTGTATTTGGTGACAACGCATTTTCCAGCTAATCCAAGGGGGTTTTAAATAGTTTATTTAGATTAAGAAGTAGGACAATTTTCTCAATCCATAAAGGAACACTTAATCCTTCAGTTTATCATAAACATTCAAAATCACTACATTTGGAGCTGCAAAGCTTTCATTGTACAGGAAGGATATGAAAATGTATAATGTAGTGACAAATGTAGTGGTGTAAAAAAAAAAAAGTACTGTTTTTGCCTCTGTTATATAGTGGAGTAGAAGTATAAAGTTGCATAAAATGGAAATACTCAAGTAAATTACAAGTACCTCAAATTTGTACTTAAGTAGTACTTGAGTAAATGTAATTTGTTACATTCCACTACTGGGAATATCCCCTCCAAAAGATGGAGATGCAAAAAAGCAGGATAAAATTAGATTAAATCCAGTTAATTAAATCCAGTTAAATTAGCAGGATCAGCAACAGGCATTTCATAGTATGTTGATGGAGTGCAACTCAACAATGCTAACATCACACTAGCCACAAGCTCTGTTACTCACCTAGTTGGCAGGCTATGTGGAACTGACTCAGTTAATAACTAGTCAAATGCAGGACAGTAATACTAACAAGTGAAAATCAACCTGAACAGATGTTGCATAGCCCTGACCAGTTCATAAAATATAATGCCCATAATACTGAAGAAAGCACATTCACTGAGGTAGTTATGTAAACGCTAGAGACTATTGTGCATGAAAATCCCAGGAAATACTCAAACAGGACCATCTGACACCAAAATCACTAAGATCACATTTTCCCCATTCTGATATTTGATGTGAACAATAAGTGAAACTCTTTACTTACCTTCATGTATCTGAATGACTTTATGCATTGTGCTGCTGTCACATGATTGGCTGATTGGATAATTGCATGAATGGCAGGTGAATGTACATCAGAGGCTCATACCATTGGCTTTAATTTGGTGGAAAATGTATTGTCAAATAAATTATGACTCAATAGACATGCTTAGAAAATAATGTTTAATAGGTCAACAATCATAACAAATACAGCATCAAAGCTAGGGTTTATGCTTTCTTTCTGAAAAAAAAATTAATGGTGCCTTGTATACAAGGAAAAAAGTATTTATTGTTCATTTAACTAAAATAGCTTTAGTATTATATATGAGCATAAATTTAAAAATTATTTAATCACACTTAATTTCATAACGTATTTTATGATGAGGTCGATCACAATAAAAAGAGAACAATTATTTTAATTATATTTACTCATAGTATTAATTTATCGCTACATTTATGGTGGTCAGCTCATGTTAGTGACTTGCTGTTTTTAAAATTGTGGAGTAACTGTTACCAATTAATACCAATAATCACTTACAAAATAAATGTTGTTGAATATAAGCTAAGTAGCCTATATGTAATACATAAGGATGAATAAATACTTGTATTTCTAATAGCGATGGGAAGTTTGGATCATTTTACTGACGATCTTTGAATCTCATTCAGCAAAATGAACGAATCTCTTTTCGAGTCATTTCATTCATTTCAGCAGAATATAATTAAAATGTTACATGTTAAATTTCCCAACACATCTTGTACTTATGCAAACGTTGATCACATTTGGAATAAAAAATAAACTATAGGCTAATGCAGCCAAGGGCAAATTATGAGTAAATGATTAATTATTTGCTTAGCTGGGTCTTCAGGCTATGCAGTCTGTTAGTTCACCTCCAGATCCAAGTCGTTCTTTCTTTTGTCACGTCACATTTGTCACGTCTGTTCCCCGGAGAGCTGCACCACTCAGCTGTACAACTCCTGAATCAGGACTGAAACTTCATCTTTTAACACTAACATGAATTCACATCTAGTAATTTTACCCCCCCCCCCCCCCCAACTCCACTACTACTACTATGACTACTATATTATGAATATTATGAAAGTAATATTTATATTAGGCCTATATTAATTATATAATAAGTCTATTTCACTATCACCACTAACCAAGAGCAAACAATAAGTCGCTGTATGGTACAGTAGGACATCAGCTTATTAAAATATTTTTCCTTTTTCTAAATTGTGGTAATAATTAAAGACATTTATTTGAATTAGCACTGAACATGAAACCACATCTGAATGGCCCACTATCATCATGTGACATTAAACTCACATATGGTCATGTCTACAGAGTTCAGGGTCTCATTTGGAGAGAGAGAGAATGAATGAACCCTGCTGCTTGTCTCAGCCTCGCTGTTCTTTGGCTGTAATGCTAGAGCGTTGCCTTCACACCAAAGGCAAAATCTGTTAAGTTAAAACAATTCACAGGCTTTTATAAACTTTTTGCTTTCCTCCCAAGTTCTCCTTTTTTCAGCACTGCTGCTTCGCTTGATTTTTGCTCTGTCTGTACACTACACGTGACGTTGCTGATGTTTGCACAAGTTGACTTTCTTCCTGAATAATTTCAGTTGGGCAGTAAAATTGTGGAATAGTCCAATGTCGTGTGTACTGGGGTGGGTGGATAAATTAAGCATCCTGATGGCATTTTAGCATATGGAAAAACATTAATTAGCGAAAAGAAAAATGAAACTTTCTTAACCACAAGTTTATGTAGCGTTTTCGGGGCCCTTGGTAGCTCGGGGCCCAAGGTAATTGCTGACCTTTGCCTAATGGTAAGTCCGCCCCTGATTTCACCTTTCGAGTCTTCGGGTTTGAGTCCTTCGTTCATCCAGTGACCACACCATAGGCTGAATGCAGTGGGGCTGTGATGTGTTGAACTAGAGAGGTGAACTAATCATTTCTGTTTCCTGTACAGAACCTATGGGGATGTTACAGCGCATGCGCAGTCAACACAAAATGAACGAATCACTCTCTTAGACAATTCGTTATTCCCGAGTCATATTAAAGATTCGTTCATCACTAATTTCATAAAGGCGCTCAGTGGTGTTTGAGCCGGAAGTACTCTGCACTAGGACCCAGGTGCCACGGTGAGGGGAAGCTCAGCGCACCTTCATTGGGAATGTTTGAGCTGTAGAGGGCTGGTTCTGTCATAATGGCTGCGCGCGCGGAGGAAAATGCTCACGTTGGAAAAGTCAAGGATGTTTAGATGACACTTCACACATGGAGGGAAACAACGAGAAATGTGAGTAGCCTGTACCTCTCCTAGTTAACGTGCCACGTAGAGGGTGATTTGTGGTTGCATATGCAAAATCTTTCGAACAGGCGGCTTCGGCTCTCAGGAAAGCACTTTCACATATTCATTTAGTTGTTGCTGTTGTGTCACGGATTCCGACTCTTTAAGGGAAGTGGGGAACCCAGTTTACTTTTAGTCGAAAAATGTTATGTCATTGTGTCTAACATAAATTGTTACTTTAGAATGGTATTTGGGTCCAGCCTGTGCGAACAGTTTTCTCCCTCAAGTTGATCCTTTAGTTCTGTGGCCACAGGCGCCACTGCAGGTTGAAGTGGCAGCTGACTACGACCCTTAAGTGGAGGGGCCCCTCAGGAGCCATTTCATCCACAAGTTCACGTCTCATCCACCTGAGTCAGTACTCCTGTAATATAAACCTGCTTGGGACGGTGGGTGAATTGTTGAATGGATCTTAAATGGACTTACTTTTCATTTTCCCCAAACTCTTGTTCTGAGGTTCTGATCCCACATTCCACTCTTTTGTTTACTGACAAAAGCCTGTCTTTATGAAGCGAACACTCCTAACAAGACACCACATGGGGAAGGTTTGTATATTTTAAATCCCCTGGGCCCTGGAAGTACTTTGTTTTGGTAGCTGCTTTCTTCGCACAGTGCTCTGCACAGGAATGACAAAATGTTGCTGTTTTGTTTCTGCACTTCCAGGAGCAGATAACAAGTGAAGTGTTTTTCCTCCGCATGAGGTCCCTTAAAGACAACCTGGTGGTTCCTTAGGCATTTCTGCATAAAGCAGCTCACTCACTCTGTCACTAAAGCTTAAACAAAGATTGAGCATGGATGATTAATCACCCTGTAAAAATCACACAGCCGAAAGATATATCCTATCTGCTATTGGCTCCAAAAAGGATCAGTATCTGCCTTGGGTTCATTAAACACCACCACATTAAACCTTTTAAGTATTGGGATTTTTCCAACCCCATTTTCTCACAAATTAGTTGTCACTAACTAATTCACCTAGTCAAATCTGGTTGAGAAAAGGCTAACACATACTTCCTCTAAGAAAACAGAGCTACCCACCACATTATTTATTTATTTATTTTTTAAAACCATCCTAGGGCAACTAAACACACTGGAGTACACCCCTCACACAGTGACAGAAAATAATTTTAATGCCACATATTGGTTCTGTCAAGCAGCTTAACCAAATCCTCCATTATCTCCTCCTCTTTCTGTCTGCTACAGTTACTGCGCTCTCTGCCTCACCCTGGCTATAGGTAAAGGGCCAGTCATTCACAACACTGTTTGGTGGTACAGTGCAAACTTCCTGCTTCTTCCTTCTCTGGAATATCTGGAATTCAGCCTGGCTAATTCGTTTTTTAAATAGAGTGAGACAGAAAAAAGAAAGAAAGAAAAGTCTCTAGGGGAGCATGCATGTTGTTCCAGTCTCTATTTTAACAATCCTGCTGCCAAATTGATTTTCATGTGAATTGGGGCCCAGTTCCTCTTTTTCTTGTTTTTATATCTTCTGTTAGGTTTAATTAGTTCTACTTGGTTTTGGTTTTAATTCAGTGATTTTTGTACATCCATAAAAATAATACATAAATACTTATATATTATAAACTAAAATAAATAAATTAAATAAATGCAACATGTAATATTCAGTATTTATGCATTATTTATGAATGCACAAAAAGCACTAAATTAAACATACTAAATTAATAATAAAAACTGGTTTCTGTTACTCACTGCCTTTAGACATGTTATTTTACTTTTGATTAGGGATGTCACGAGAACCGATACTTTGGTACCAAGTCAGTACCAACATTCTTAAAACGTGACGGTACTTGTTTTTCTGCAGTAGGGTTGGTCGGTGGTAACGAAGTACCGGGGTTGCGATTCATCCGGACGTGATGGGGGCAGCAAATACACGCAAGTGTTTTAGTCGGTCCACAAGTGGTGAAGAAGAAGAAGAAGAAGAACGCCTACAAACACATGGGAAAAACTACAGAAGATTAACTTAGCTTAACAAGTTTAGTTCTGCCCCGACTCGTTGAGAGGAAAAGAGATGAAAGCTAGTATCGATTTCCATTGTGCAACTGATGCTATCGTTCATTTCAAACAAAATGAGGAAACACCTGGAATTTGGCGAAGCACCTGAAAGACAGTCCTATATTAAATTTGCTTGAGGCAGCTGGCATTGTAGCCGTGAAACCAGCTAACGTTATGCTCCATATAATGTTTGCGATAGCCTGTTATTTGTTAACGACACTAACACATTGCAATGTTATAAACTACCTCCGAATAGGGCACCATGCATGGCCATTCAGCCCGTGTCCTGTCAGCTAAATGTAGCCTAATGTCACTAATAATTATTCAAATGTTCATGCTTTTAATGAATCGTTTTGGCCTGCCACCATATCAGTGAATTTAAACTAATGCTTGCATTCAGAGTATAAGGTGTGTGTGCGCGTGCATGTCTGTGTGTATGTATGTGTGTGTGTGTGCGCGCGTGCCCGCATTTAGCAGTGCACCTCCATTCATTGTTAGACAGTGTTTGATAACTAAAATACCCCCCCCTCTTCTCCCCCCCGCCCCCCCCCTTTGCCAGTATCAGCCAGAGGAGGATGTCCTCCAGGAGAGTTCTTTCTTTATTAATTTTTTAATTTATTTCATTTTTTTATACCACACCGTGGTATCGACTTTGGTATTGAGTATCGTGTTCTTTTGGTGGTATCGGTACCGACTACTAGATTTTTGGTATCGTGACATCCCTACTTTTGATTGTAGTGTTCTAATTAGACATTATAGATCTTACTCGTGCTCCCACTGTGTATCACCGCGTCTACACTGCGCGTGTGGAGCAACGCGAACTCGTTACTAATAGATTGCTTCCGTTATAATAAACGACAGAATTTACACTGCAAATGCACAAATACAACATATAATGACAAACTTAAATTTAACTAAACCTTTTAAGCAACTTGCACCAGATTCCCCAACCCCTTGCACACAGTGGAGTATTTTGGATATAAGCACAAGTTTGTGCTTGTACACTGTTTGATCTCTGCAGTGTTTAATATAAAATTTCCCTTGTCTTAGAGGACTTTCTTCCTCAGTCACATTACAATTTTGCCTCCGTCTGATGGTGACTGAGGTCATGTTGGGAATAAAAGGTAACGCTGACATAAACAGTAAACTGAAGAAAGTAATTGTCGGTGAGTCTGGGCGTCTGTAGAGTACATAATGCATAGTGTAAGTGTATAGTACGTCATTTGGCACACAACTTGTAGTATTTACTCACCAAAGCATGTTTTTGGAACAGAAGTAACGTAATGAGTAAATGTACCCCGTCCCACGTGCAGACCAACTAATCGATAATGAGATTCGTTGACAACGATTTTCATAATCGATTATTATAGATTTTATCAATTAGTTGTTGCAGCTCTAAATTTGAAACTAAATTTGTTGTAAATGAATCATTAAACAATGAGTAGCAAATAAACAAGCAGGATAGAAACAGCATGTGCAGTTCATAATGTTTTAGAGGAGTGTGTCAGTTAGGTGTAAAGGGGAACAACTCTCCCTCTGGAGCTATTTCATGTGTGGGATTATCTTTTTATTTGAAAAAGCAGATCTGAATCATAGTTATCGTTTCCCTGGTCTTTCCCTTTCAGCATATGGAAGAGCTTAAAAGTGTTAAGAAAAAAGATCTCCTGTCTTGTAAATTTCCTAATGACACATGAATCAAATGTGAAGACTACTTCTTCACTCTCCAATCTACTATCTTTTATTTGACCATGGTGTATTTGAATGGCCAGTGTTTTAAAAAATGTAGCACTAAAAGAAAGAATATTTTCATCTTGAGCTCTCTGCAAGACTGGGCCTATCACAATTGTTGCAAACATGTCAGGGCTGCAGGTCAGCACAAAGCACTCTATTTGCTCTGGCTTTTGGTGTTACCACACTTGAATTAATAGATGATTTTAGATAAGTCATACAACAAAAGTTGTATGAACCCTACTATTGGTTGTTTTTAATTCTGAGATTACAACATGTTGGATTTATCTTGAAACAGCCTTGTTTTACTTTGTGTGCTATACTGTCACCTTCTATTTTGCTTGTGACCACTTTATCCATTACACATGCCAACTGTGCCAATGTTTAAGACCCTTACCCACTGGCAACTTGGGGCAAGACAAGAGTGCAGTGGACTACAAACATCAGCAGTTGGTCAACTTATCTTATTTCAGGTTGTGCTTTTGCCTCAAAGTCTTGTTCACCCTAACAGGATAATAAAGTCCACAATAGGTCTGCAGCTGCAGGGAGGGTCAGCATATCTCATGTGATTTATCAATGCTACTTCAGACAGACCGATCTGTACGGCTACACTGAGGAACAGTGATCCATTTTAAACCTGAATTTTGAGGGTGTATTTGAAGGTGAGGCTAGAGGAAACATGCTGACTTTTATAAGTGCATGGTAACTGTGAGCCTTTTATGAATTACAGAAGTGATTTATGAATCTTTGTGAAGTGTTTGGCTCATTGGATGGCTGCCATGGCGCTTCCTCTCTGAGCTGATATATTAGGAGAGGGTAAGGTTCAGGACTGCACCCTAGTAAGGGGAATTCTGCTTTCTCTGACTTTGCTACACACACTTCCATTGACATATTTTCCATGTATATTCAAAGACAAAACCTTTAGTATTTGTGCAGCCACAATGTCAAATGGCTCTGCACAGTCTTAACACTGTCAGTGGAACACTGAAGTTCTTCACAGTGGAAGAAGCAATGGCCAATAGAAGGCATAGTTGCAGAGTGAAATCATAGGGGTTTTGGACAATATGAAATAAAATTACGCTGACGGAATGAATGCTCTCTTTGTTTAGGGATAGCTGACTCACTCTCTGTCATATTGGGGTAGACTGTAAGAGATGTCTAAGTGGTGCTGGCTTAGCTGGTGATGGGTCACTAACCTCTGTAACTTAAGGGCACCAATGCCAGCATCCATAATTTCCACACTCTGTCATCACCAGCCATCAGCTCTAACAGCCTGAATAAATGCTCTCACAATACTGTATTGGTGGAATTTACTATCATCAATAAGGATGACCCCTGCCTTAATAAACTGAGTTCAAGGTTTTTGTAATTTTCATGAACAATGGTACAGTTGTATGTACAGTTTGGAACATTTAAAATATGTAAATGCGTAGGCTGAAAAAATACATAGTAACTGCAACAACAAAAATATAGGTATGAAATAAAGAAAACAATATTTTCACCGATTCCTGTAGCATCGCCAGCTCTTCAGATGCATATGACCCATTTGTCATCCTTCAGGGAATTCCCAGGCTTCTCAACCTTCATTACTGGGAAGACATGCGGAAAGATTGTGATAAGATCCCTGCTTTGACCAGCTTTCAGGTTAGTCCCTGTTATCGCCTTATAGCAGCTATAAACAGCTGTTCCTTCATTGTCCTCTCTTTTTAACTCACTCTTGAAGTTAAAAAAAGTGGGGCTTGTCATGTTAGAGAAACTGTCCACCATGTCAGAAACCATAAAGGAAAAGCTTTATCTGTAAAATGCTAACAGTGGAGACTCCTTCCATAAATGTTACATGAATGGCTCCTTATACAGGGTGTCCGTGGGTCCTTAAAAGTCTTAAAATGTCTTAAATTCCTTAATGTAAAAATAAGGCCTTAATTTGCTTTAAATTGTCTTAAATATGTGTTTCAAAGGTCTTAAAAATGCTACCGAACCGACACGGAAAAGCAGATTTAGATTTTATTTTGTCACAAGATGCAAACCACTCAACAGAAGTAAGATTTGGAAAGCCAGATTGGAATTCACAAAGAAATCCAGAGATGAGCCACAGAAGTTCTCGAACCAAGATTAACTGCTACCAAAGTGATGGAAAAGCCAAAGTGTGGAGAAAGAAAGGATATGCTCATGATCCAAAATGCACTCATCTGTCAAGTATGGTGGCATTAGTGTCATGGCCTGGGCTTGCATGGCAGTTACTTGATTATGTATTTCTTGATGGTAGAAGCAGAATGAATTCAGAAGTCTACAGAAACATTGTCTGCTAATTTACAGAGAAATGCATCCAATCTTATCTGAAGCAACTTCAAACTGAAGGAAGCTGCAGTACAAGCCTGGAAAAGCATCACAAAATAAGAATGCAACATGTCAGTGGGCCACCAGCTTGATGCAGTTGTTGCAAGCAAGGAATATACAACCAAATGTTAATTGTAGTTTACTTTGACTACATATCTGTTCCAATACTTTTGCTCACCTAAAAATTGGGTGGTTTTAAGTCAAGTCAAAGGTGCCATGTTTTAAGTCATTTAACACAGCTATGTAAATATCAGGAAATGAAAGCTGAAATTCTTATCCGTCATCTCATATTCATCTTTTGATCTCAAACCCTCTCAAAATGTCTTCAGTGTAAGGCTGCACAATGAATATATCATGTATGAAGATATCACTAGAAAAGTCCCCCCTGAGGGGGGGGGGACTTTTCAAAGTTTGATGTAATCCCCCCAAAACATATCAGCAGACATGGCGACACTGTACTGGGGGAACAAATCTAAAACTGATAAACAAACAAAAATAAAACTACTAAAATGTAAAGACAGGAAATGTGCTTAGTTATAAATAAATCATTTAATAAAAAAATAGATATTATAATAAATTCATAAAATATAAATAAAATGAGAAATTAAATAATGTTTAATTACTATGGGTTGCATTTAATATCAGTTTGACATTAAGCTTAGTTCACTATTTCTTTAGAAAGCTATTAGCCTTTTTCCTAATATGGATCATTTTTGTGTTAGTCTGCTTTTAATTAGGACTCTTTATTGTTTAAAATATTTAAAAAATGAATATTTTATGCTTGTTTATTTATCAATTAACCAACAGTATTTATCATTGCTATTATTTTAATTCAATTAACAGTGACCCTGAGCAGAGAGCTTATGTTTAACTGTTTGACAGACCTCCTGATTAAAGCTTAAACAAAAAAAGATTGGCATCTGGATCGGTATCGGTCTTAAAATCCTGATTGGAGCATCCCTAATGAACACCATTAAACTAAAGTGCTTTGCATCTGATGGGTAAATGAACTCACCCAATCACATCCTATATGAGATTATTCAGATATATACACAATATACGCAGAGCAGTTCGAGAACTGACTCCAGCCCAGAACCATGACAGTGGAAAATGTCTAATAGTGTAGCTTTAAATATATTTAAGACGAGCAGACTTCAGACACTGAATATTGAGGTTTATTGTATTTGTTTACAAGGTGGAACAGGTGAACAGTTTTTTTTTTTTTTTTTTTTTTTTTTTTTTTGCATACAGTCTGTAAAATGAACTGAAAATATTACATTTAGTTTATCAGAAGGTAAATTAATTTGTCATGGCTCACACTATGTTCCTAAATTCTGTCATAATTGACCAGTTCAAGTTTTCTCATGCCGCCTTGTGTGTTTTATTGTGGCATGAAAAAACTTAATAAATGTGAAAGTGCAATAAAAATATGTTGTCACTAAAATCAATTAATAATTGTGATAAATAATCGAGATCTCAATATTGATCAAAATAATCGGGGATATCATTTTGGCCATAATTGTGTAGCCCTACGTCAGTGTATAGCAAAAACAAAAGAATTAGCCTTGCTGTTCCAGTACTTTCAGAGGGGACTGTATCTATTCTGTATTGTGCAGTATAATAAAGTCCTGGTAGTAGTGTAGCCTCATTCCACAATGAGAGAGAGAGGAAAAAGATCAAAGCTTCTTGTACCCTGCTGAGCAAAGGATGACCTTCAAAGCTAATTAATACTTAAACAGGTGAGTGGGAGTATCAAGCTCATAACTCTGCCACAGTGCATGTGTAGATGGGATAAACCTCCCCAACCCCAAGGATAGTGCAATTATAAATAAATCCCTTCTATAACTGTGTCTTACATGGACAAAAAGTGTAATTATGTAACCCAGAAATTCATTATAGTTTTCACATGAAGTCTATTTTGTTCTCAACTCTTCACTGATGGAGACTTGAGTGCAAAACTGTTTGTGGCAATTGCAGTCCAAAGCCATCTACGTGGTTTTTAAGTGGTACCATCCAAAGTAATCTTATTGATCTTTAGGCTGATCATGTGGGGCTATCTTCAGCAGTAGCAAGTGATTGCCAAGTGATGAGTATTCCAACCAGAAGTAGGGCATCAGGATGGAGCCATGGCAGACTCTGTAAGGAACTAAAATTATGGAGGAGCACCTTCTGCACCATCCCAGTTACTGGCGAGCATTAGTAGAATGCTTAGTAAAAAGTGACATTCAAGCTATAATGTATGTATAACGTAGTTGTATCATTTAAGGAACCTGAATGTATGCTTGCATTTTGTGATTTAGAAATCTAGTTCCAAAGTGATCTTCAATGTTTTCAGCTTTAGGTTAATGCCACCATATTTGAGCAGTTAAGCAGCCTCCACAGCTAACTTAAATTGTGGAGAAGAGAGTACATTTTCCGCATGTTTCTGTTTTTCATTCTCTGTACTGTCTCTGCATGTTGCTTTTCTTTATGTTAACCTGAAGCATGTTCTCATCCATCATAAATCAGCAGGAGTGAACGGTAATTTCCTTTTTCCAAACTTTAATACAGTTTAGGATGCACCCATAGACCTATATAAGCCTTTGCACATACTTTTTGTATCAGACCACACAGTTTTTAGGTGAGCAAAACTATAGGAACAGACAGTTGTAAAGTAAATAACGCTTAATATTTGGATGCAAATCCCTTGTTTGCAATGACTGCTTCAAACCCACTGACATCATGAAACTGTTGCATTTTTCTTTTGTGTTTCTTTTCCAGGTTTGAACTGCAACTTCTTTTAGTTGTTGTTTGTTTTGAGGGGGTTTCTCCCTTTAGCCTCCTATTCAGGAGGTGAATTGCATGCTCAGCTGGGTTAAGGGCGTTTGATTGACTTGGCCAGTCTAAAACCTTCCACTTTTTCCCCCTGATGAAGTCCTTTGTTGTGTTGGCAGTGTGTTTTGGATCATTGTCTTGCTGCATGATTAATTTCCTCCCAATTAGATGGGATGCATTTCTCTATAAATTGGAAGATATATTGTTTATCTGTAGGCTTATGAATGAATTCTGCTGCTACCATCATGAGTTACATAACCAATAAAGATTAGTGAGCCCATCCAGAAGCAGCCATGCTTCTCCCAAGCTAGGACACTACCTATACCATGCTTGACTGACATTCTGTGTTTTGGATCATGTGCAGATCCTTTCTTTCTCCACACTTTGGCCTTTCCATCACTTTGGTAGCAGTTAATCTTGGTTCCAGAACTTTTGTGACTCATCTCTGTATTACTTTGCCAGTTTCAATCTGTCCTTCTGATTCTTACAGAACATGGGTGGTTTGCATCTTGTTGTATATATTTCTGTACTTAAAGTCTTCTTCGAATGCTGGATTGTGAGCCCGTCATCCTTGCCCTGTGAATGTTGTTTCCTGCGGGTGCAGGAAATACAAGACCAGTAGGGGGCAGTCATGTTTCATTTGAATAAACACGGCTTGCTAGTAGATATAGTAGTTTTGCCTGGACATATACTGTATACACATATATTCTTTTACCAACCAAACCGTGCTGTTTCTCGTACTGAAACCCATGATCTGCTTATGCTTGGCCCACGGATCTGTGAACCTCTCAGAACCGTTTTGCAACAAGCAGCAGAGAACATAAAACGTTGTCGAACCTGAAAAAAATGGAATGTGTGGTCGGTTAGATTTAAGAAAAAAATCACGTTTCTCATATGATAAACCTTATTTAAACAAGTTTTTAATTACTAGCATGAGCGTGGTTGAGTCACGTAGTAGGTAATTACATTTTATGTTTGGTATGTGTATTTGGGTGGTAACATGCAGATTTAGTATGCCAGTGGCCAGGGTTCGAGTCCCATCTCAGTCTAATGTTTTTGAGTTTTTTTTTTTTTTATCTTCTTCTTCAACTGTAGAAACTTCAAGCTAACGCTGAATTAATTCCATCTTCTCCTTTATAGCCAATGGAAACTTTTGTTCTTTCCTTGAATAAAAGTCATTTATGAACTGGTTTAAAATGAACACAGAAGTCCACACACTAAAAAAAGCTCACTGAATGTACTTAATTAAAATTCCTACATCGGTTCCACATGATTGAATTGAGTTATATTGTACTGTACTGTGTGAATCGATCAAAATTGTACCAAATATTCAAACATTTTATGTATTAATTTAAACATGTGGCAACATTTATCAAATGTGTAGTTACAGAAAGAGTATATTCACAAGGTGGGTTTATATTCACGTGCTACATTTTACTTCGTTACATTTACTTCAGTAACTTTTTATTTTTAAATACTTTTAATAATAAACTGGCCATACTTGTACTCTTACTCAAGTTAATTTTTATTCACAGAACTGTACTTTTACTTCACTATATTCTGTGCCGTTCCTCCATTACTGTTAAATATTAATGAATATATGTAGTTTTAATAATTAGTTTAAATAACGTACAGTGAGGTTGCGAGTCTCGCTATGCGCTACAGTGGTCTAACAACAACCACTCACGTTTTTAGCGTCCTGGGGAAGGGATAGATATGAGCGTGTCAGAGCGAGTGAGCACGCACGCGCACACACACAGACAGAGACAGGGAGTTCTCCATATAGTCTGAAATTCGGGATTTTCCCTTGATTTTAATCAGATCTGAAGTAACTAGTAGCTTGGGTAGTCTTCTCATCCTATACTTTATTACTATTACTATTACTCAAGTAATTATTAATATAATTGTTTTTACTTTCCACCACATATTTATCCACACTGAACAGTTGCTCTATGAGAGTTCAGCTGTACCTGACCAGTTGACCTGGTGTGAATAGGAAGGTGTAAAAACGTCTTTTCAAGTACAGGTGCAAATGACCCATAACCCTAGGCCCACACAAACCTAAAATGGAGGCCATTCCACTGAGCTACTCGAAAGATATTTCAAATGAAACTGCATGGAAAGTAGAGCTGTAACAACTAATCGATAAAATCAATAATAATCGATTATGAAAATCGTTGTCAACGAATCTCATTCTCGATTAGTTGGTCTGCACGGGGTACATTTACTCATTACATCTGTTCAGAAAACACGCTTCGGAGAGTAAATACTAAAGTTGTGTCCCAAATGAAGTGCTGTACACTTACACTATGCACTCTGCACTACCGTCTAGTGTGTGGTTTTTGGAAAGGTAATATCATCTCAAATAAATCACTAGTGTTTCTTTTTACTAACCAGAAGTATAAGCCTCTTTGTAGGCGACAGCGCATGACGTCATACGCACCCTAGCATTAGCAGACTAATTCAAGGACAACGACTTTCTAGTTTACTTTCTGTCCGCGTTACCTTTTATTCCCAACATGACCTCAGTCAGCAACAGACGGAGGCGAAATCGTCACGTGACTGAGGAAGAAAGTCCTCTAAGGCAGGGGGCATTTTATATTAAATACCGCGGAGATCAAACAGTGCTGCACGAGCGCAAACATGATTATATCCAAAATGATCCACTGTGTGTAAGGGGCAGGGGAAACTGGTGCAAGTTGCTCAAAAGGTTTAGTTTAAATCATATTTATTGTCATTATATGCTGTATTTGCGGGCTTGCAGTGTAACTATTGTCGTTTATTATAACGGAAGTGATGTGTTCGTAACGAGGCTGCATTGCTGATCATGTGCTGTGTAAACACGCTGATACACAAGGTGCAGTGAAAGTGAGTTTTTATTATTCATTTAGGACTGTAGTCTAATTCAGTGCGTTTTGTGCATCCATAAAAATAATCCATAAATACTATCTATCTATCTATCTATATATATATCTATATATATATATATCTATATATATCCATAATAATAATGCATAAATACAACAAAATAAATAAATAATATATATATATATATTTTATTTATTTATTTTGTTGTATTTATGCATTATTATTATGGATGCAAAAAAGCACCGAATTAAACTACAGTCCTAAATTAATAATATATATTCTGGGGTGTGTGTGGGGGTTCTTCGCTGTTTTAGACAAACAGTTGTGTTAAGTTTTAATCTGAAGTTTATATTTGTAACACTCATTTTGTGGAGTTGTGGCTCAGTTGGTAGAGCGGGTTGTCCCCTAATCGTAAGGTTGGCGGTTCGATTCCCGGCCTGCATGACTCCACATGCCGAAGTGTCCTTCGGCAAGACACTGAACCCCGAGTTGCTCCCAATGGCAAGTTAGCGCCTTGCATGGCAGCTACCATTGGTGTGTGAATGGTTGAATGAGACACAGTGTAAAGCGCTTTGGATGAAAGTGCTATATAAGTGCGCCATTATCATTTAAATAAACAAAAAAAACTGTACCGAAAGTTTGCCCAGCCCAAACCGATTAATCGACCAATCGAGAAAAAAAATAATGATAATCGGCCATCTAATTGATTATGAAAAGCCCTAATGGAAAGTTTCAAAAAGATCTTGACACAAATTCCAGAGAGACTATTTGCAGATCTCCATAAGGATGGCAACACCAACAACCTGATTTTTTACATGAATAAACCCCATGCATGGCACAGAGACATAATTTCAAACTGTCCCTCGGCTGAAAGAAAAGGCATCTGCGGGGGTTTCCAGCTAAAAAAAAAAAATGAGGATGACGCAACAACTGTCAATGTGTAAAATGTAAACAAAAACAGAATGCAATGATATGCAAATTTCATAAACCCATATTTTATTCACAATAGAGCATAGAAAACATCAAATGTTTAAACTGAGGAAATGTACCATTTTTAATGGAAAAATAAGGTAATTTTTAATTTGATGGCAGTAACATGATTGAACCGCTGCCCATTTTTGCTTCTGAGAGACTCT